>NW_022107947.1:1901779-1904511 GCF_000313985.2 Echinops telfairi | reverse complement strand
GGTCAGATCAGGTGCAATTCCCACACTGTGTCACTGGTGTTGTCCCCTGCAGGGCCATGGGTCAGTGAGGGCCATTCCTAATTTTTTGTTGAGTTTGGTGAACCAGTAGTTAAAATGGCACTTGTCACTAAGGTTCTTTCTAAGGCGGATGACTGAGCAGCCACCCGATGTGGAAATCACAAATTCCTCACTCCTTTTTTTAACGTTCATCTGAGCAACAACATATTCTAAGCACCTGTGGCAATGTTCATTCCATCCTTAGGTATAAAAAATCTAATGGAACTATGCTTTAATATTTATTTATTTATTAATTTTTAAAAACTCCTTATACATTTGTTGAAGTATTACATTGTTAGCCCCTTGTGTTGCTTACTTCAGTAAACAAACATATAACAGAAAGAGAAAATGTGCCTAACAACCAGAGGATGATGTGCTGTCATTCAGTTTAGCTTTGTGTTACTCCACAAATTTCTAAGAGACATTATGAGTGAATTATGAAATTCCTTAAAGTGTTTGAAGAGCTAAAAATATTGTCAGAACAATTGCTGTAAGGTCAGCCAAAGTAGAAAGGGGTTTTTCAAAGATGAATATAATATGTTCAGAGAAGATAAGTCAAACACAATGATTATTGTCTAATTGGCCTACCTTAAGGAATGGAATCCTACTCCTACAGTGCAAAGATTTTTAAGGATAACTCAGACAGCCAATAATGCTTGAATAAAAGTGAGGATGCCAACCAAGAAGCAATATGGAAATATCTTCAATAACGGTTTTATTGGTTTTGTTGGTCAAGTATTATTTAATATCTTTTCACTAATATTTTAGAACTCTTATAATCTAATTTCATGTACTTCTTTTATTGTGCTTATTTAATAATTAATTATATGAAGTAATAAGCTACCTTTCAGTATATCTTCTTTATATACTTAAAATGGTCTCTAGGGCAGTGAACCAGTGGTTATTTTCATCTGACCACTGGGCTTTAACTTCTGACTTTTCAGTTAGCATGGCAATACGTAACCCACTGGGACACTGCAATGTCGGAAAGGCTTGGTAAATAATAGCAGCAGTTACTCACATTCCTACCACTATAGCTGCTAGGATTGTTAACAATATTAATAACGATTATCTAGGGCTGCCGAGCAGAGTGGGTGCCATGGAAGGGTCAGAAGCAGTAGTGAGGGAATAGAAAGTTGCAGATGGTAGAGGTCACAGCTGCAAACTGTTCTCTGAGCTTGATTTCTGAATCTGAAGCTGGGCACACGGTCTCTTGAGGCTGAGGAGGGGGCCTGCAAGTCCTACTGGGTTCTGTATTGAAGTGTCCATGTCTCGGGGTACAGCCTCCTGACCTTGAGACCTTGGCTCGGCATCGCTAGCTAAAACATTACCTTGGTGTTTCTGGCTGGCCCACATTGGGGGAACGCCTTGATGTTGAGAGTCACTGGCCTCTGTACTGGAAGGTTGCTGGGGTACCCAGTGCACTCATTTTCTGTTCTGGAGGCAAACCAGGAGCCTGATCCCCATCACACATGGATTTCCTCCTGTTATTTTCCAGACAGGGAAAGAATGTGTGGGCAAGGGACATGTGCCACCCGCTTCATGATCTCTGCTCCTCTCTTTCAAGGGCTCACCTGCTTTTTTCTTTGAATCTACAGAAAGGCAGCTTAACAAATGTACATGTTGCTGTTCCCTACGACACAGGCTTTACTGAGGAACACACTGACACTATGCTGGAAGTCTTTAGCCTGCAGCACTACCTAATATGGTGGTGGAGGAACCTCCTGTGGAGTCAGACAAAATCTGGCCTGAGATCTTGACTTTGCCACTGTTTAGCTGTGTGGCCTTGGGAGCATTCCTTACCTTTTCTGAGGCCCCATTTCCTTACCTTTCAAAGGGTTGTAATAGCAGACATCTTTTTTTTTTTTAATCAGCAAAGTTATTTTATCAATATATAAGATAATGTCTATAAAATATATAACACATGTATAACATACATAACACATGTTCAATAAACAAAGACCCCCCACCACTTCTTCCTAAGTGAACAAACTAGTCCATGAGGTAAAGAACCTGGACCAGCTGGGGCCCTTTTGTTGTAACACAAGACACCAGCCAAACAAAGAAACACAATCCCTGCTGTTGAGCCAATTCCAACTCACAGCAACCTGAAAGCACAAAGTCGACGCCCCACTGAGTGTCCAAGGCTACAGTCATTACAGAAGCAGATGGCCACACCTTTCTTCCACAGAGCAGCTGGTGGGTTTGAACCATTAACCTTTTGGTTAGCGGCCATTGTGCCAGCAGGACTCCTTTGCTGTAACACAGAGGGTGCAAAACTGGTGTATAGGTCACTGCTTTATCCAGGAGGAGGAGATGCTGGGAAGGAGGAAGTGAAGGAACACAGATAGGCTCTGGCAGCTCCTCAGAAGACCCAGGGCTAGCCTCTGCGGAGAGGACTCCTGCTCACGCCCAATCTCAGAGGTGGTGTGAGGCCTTCAGTTTTGTTCACATACCTCCTGAAAGTATGCTGAAAAACCTCTATAGCTCCTTAAACAAGTTTTTTAATGCTTTTATTAGGGGCTGGTACAACTCTTATCACAATCCATACATACACCCATGTGTCAAGCACATTGTACTTTTGTTGCCATCATCATTCTCAAAACATTTGCTTTCTACTTGAACCCTTGGTATCAGGTCCTCATTCCCCCCTCCCTGCTCCCCCGTCCCTCATG
>NW_022107947.1:1882755-1900544 GCF_000313985.2 Echinops telfairi | reverse complement strand
CGCTTGTTTACCTTTAAGCCTTTAAGACCCCAGATGCTATATCTTTTGATAGCCAGGCACCATCAGCTTTCTTCACCACATTTGCTTATACACCCATTTGTCTTCTGCAATCTTATTGGGGAGGTGAGCACACAATGATATGATTTTTTGTTCTTTGATGCCTGATAACTGATCCCTTTGGCACCTCGTGATCACGCAGGTTGGCGTGCCTCTTCCATGTGGGCTTTGTTGCTTCTGAGCATCTCGGCTGCTTGTTTATCTTCAAGCCTTTAAGACGTAATGGGTAATTTTTTCAGAAGTAGAATTTCTAGCCTTTCTTTGGTGAGTGAACTTGGATCTTCAGCCTTTCAGTTGGCAGTTGCGCGTATTCAGTGTTTGCACCCCCAGAGACTCCCAGTCTACAACATGCCCATTAAAACCCATTCTGATTTATATGTCAAGTCCATTCTGATTTAAAGCGACCCTATACTGCAATCAGCATGGTTGGCAGTTCGAAACCATCAGCTCTGTGAGAGAAAGACTAGTCATTTTACTCCTGTAAACAATTACAGTCTTGGAATTGTCGGACAGTGTAAGATATGACAAAATAATAATTTATAAATTTTCAAGGGTCCGTGAGGGAGGGGAAAAATGAGGAGCTGATGCCAGGGGCTTAAGTGGAGAGCAAATGTTTTGACAATGATGAGGGCAATGAGTGTACAAATGTGCTTTACACAATTGATATATGTATGGATTGTGATAAGAGTATGTGCTCCTAATAAAATGATTTTAAAAATTACAGTCTTGGAAACCCACAGGGGGTTGCTTTGAGTCAGCATTGACTAAGTGGCAGAGTAGAGAGCACTGGTGATGGAGTGGTTCTGGCTTGGGCTGCTAACCTCAAGGTCAGGTGTTCGAAACCACCAACTACTCGGTGGGAGAAAGATGAGGCTTTCCATGCCAGTAAAGAGTTACGGTTACCCACAGGGGCAATTCTCTCTGTCCTACAGGGTCACTATGAGTCCGAATCAACTTGATGGCAGTGAGTCTGAGTTTTGTTCACTCTATAGGACAGCGCTGAACTGGCAACCCAGGGTTCCCAAGGCTGCGGTCTGATGGACTGACACTACCATATCGTTCTCCCATGAAGCTGCTAATGGGTTTGAACTGCCGACCTCTGGGTGAGCAGCCCGCTGAGCCACCAGGGCTTCTAAAGTTAACAGGTTGAACAAAGGGCGGCACACTCAGTGAAGGGAAGATTGTGCAGCCATTTCTAATGGTGACCCTAAAGACCTGATAGCAGCTTGTGCCTTTATTAAGTGGAGCAAGGTAGGTGCAGAACGATAGAATGATAATTATGTGAAAAGGAATAAAAGACTGGCTAAAGTTTTAGTAAGATATTATTCCTGATTTTGTTCATGTACTAGAGAGATTGTGGCATCCTTTTTTTGTACATGACTTGGGTTTTCAAATTTGTGGTTATAGAAATGATGTGGGAGACAGCATAAGAACCCCTGAAAGATTTTCATGTCTAAACCGCAGAACTCTATGAACGTGTTTCTGTGTGTGGCAAAGACACTGTGCAGATGTGATGACGTTTAGGGTTTTAAGGAGAGAGTTTCATGGATGAACCCTGTGGGCCCATTATGATCACAGAGTCTTTATAAGAGAGAGGTGTGAGTTTGGGTAGGGGAGGGTTGAATACTTTAGTGATGCGAGGGTTAAGCCTTGGTCCTTAGCCAAAAGGTTGGTGGGAAAAAGACCTTCCTAGGAGAAAGACCTGATTTTCTTCTTGCTCCTGTAAATATTAAAATCAGAAAAACCAAACCTTTTGCTGGTGAGCTGACGCAAACTCATATGGATCCCATGGGACAGCGCAGAACTGCCCTCCAGGGTTTCTGAATCTATAAACCTTTGCGGAAGCAGACTGCCACATCGTTCTCCCTCAGAAAGGCTGATGGGTTCAAAGTACCTGCTCTATTTGGTTAGCAGGAAAGAACTTGACCCCTCTACCACGAGGGCCCCTGTCAAGTGAAGACCCCCAGACCGAAATCACTGCCATCGAGCCCATTCTGACTCATCGACGGGATAGTCTTGTCCCTGTGAGATTCCGAAGCCGTAACTCTTTATGGGAGTAGAAAGCCTCATTATTCTGCCCCTCTCCCATGGAGCAGCTGGTGGTTTCAAACTGCTGACCTTGCAGGAAGCAGTCCAACACGTACCCACTATGCCAGCAGGTGCTGATTCTAGGAGCAGTTCTACTCTGGCACATGGGGTCACTAGGAGTTGAAATGCATTTGATGGCACTTAACAACAGTAGTCAGAGAGCCAGAAAAGGTTATAACGCTGGTTTTGAAAATGGAGGAAAGGGCCATGAGTCATGAAATGACAGCAGCCACTCAAAACTGGAAAAGGCAAGGAACCAGAATACAGCCTTGCGGACATCTTGGCTTGAGCCCAGCAAAACCCATTTCAGACCGCTGACCTCCAGAACTTTAAAATAACAGGAGGCCAATAACAATGTGTGCAACTAAATAATCATAATTTTCCAAATTGCTAGCATCACCACAGCCTGGTATCAAATGTAGTAGGTTAATTACGTATTTTCTTCGTGCTCATACCCAGGACACTTTCCTTTGGATGTGAGAGACTTGATCCCCAGCACTGGCTTAGAAAGAAGCCGGCCTGAGTTTTCAACTCAGCCCCTCAGATGTTGGTTGTGAGGCCTGACGGTCAAAACTTTTCTGACCCTCAAGCCTACATGTTCCGGGGCCCTGAAATATGGCCACAATCAACTGCTAGTGCTACCTTCCAAGAAGGTAAACCTCAAACTGAACTCGCTGCTCGCTAGTCCACGCTGACTCACAGCGGCCTGAGAGGACAGAGCAGAACTGACCCGTGGGATTCCAAGACTGTCACTCTTCGCAGGAGTAGAAAGCTTCATCTTTCTCCTACGGAGTAGCAGGCGGTCTTGAACTGCGGACTTGGCCCTGAGCAGCTCAAGGCTAAAACCACTATGCCTAGAAAGTGGGACTCTTTTTGGTCTCTTAAATGATTTTGTTAAGAATTATAAAATGGACAGAAAATAGAGAGGAAGAAACGCCCACCATTCCTTCATCCTGAGAGGGGGAGAGAGAGCGTAAGGGAGTATATTCGGGCTCTTGGTTGTAAGTAACCGAAACTCAGCTCATATTCAACCCAAACCTACTGCCACAGGATCTGTTTGGGTTCACGGAGACCTTACATAGACAGAGTAGAACTGCTCCCCAGTCTCCGAGGCTGTAAATCTGTGTCGAATCAGACCATCTCAGAAGGTGTCGGTTCAAATGGCTGACTTTTGGATAGCAGTCTATAATGTTTTTAACCCACTGTGTCACCAGGGTTCCTAACTCAGAGTCCTTTAAGATGAAATAGAAAGTCATTTAAGTTGAAAGACTTCCCGATAATTGGGAAATCTAAGAGTGAGCTGGTTTGGGGAATTGTCAGATTTATATGTTCAAATGATGTTGTGGGGGTCCTATTGTCTCTGAATGCCTTGCTCTGTGAGGTAGTTAGTTTATTGTGCCAACCTGGCCGATAAACACATGTGGGGTTAATTGAAGGGCGGAGGGATAAACGGCTCAGTGAGCCTTGTCTTTCTAGTTCTCGGGTCTCTTGCTTTGTGATGGTTGCACTAGGGTGCAGCTGCCTTAGCAGTTCCCTGCTTCAGCTTGCAAGGCTGACTTCCTGCAAGACATCCGCAAGGAGAAGCCACATGGACCTACCCCGATGCAGCCCTGGGTGTTGGAGCATCCGTGTGGAGACCCCTACCAGTGCTGAGATGCTTACACGCTCACTGACTCGGCTTTCCTCCTGCAGTCAGCGTCATTGCGTCTGTTTTGTGAGATGGAGGAGGACTTTGTGGATTGGTGTTGGACATATGGGTTAATGGGTTAATGTTGGACTTGTGGACTTGGGCAGCACTCAGTTGGGATGTTTTCTTGATGCACACTTAACCTTTATATAAAAATTTCTCTTATACATGAGTGTCTGTGGATTTGTTTCTCTAAACTACCTAGACTAATACTCTCTGCTTCCCTCTGGGTAACTAGCTTCTCTCTCCAAGGGGCTTGCTTATGGCCAATAGCATCTGTAGTCTTTGAAGCCTCTCTGGTTCTTGGCTTCATTATCTAGTGGATGGCCTTACCAAACCAATTTATTCTCCCACCAATTTATTCCCAGTTTGGGAAGAAGCAAGATGTCCGAATTCAGGGCCCTGACTCCAGGGGGAGGCTTTCTCTTTCTGTCAGCTCTCGGGGAAGGTCTCTGTTTCCTTTCAACCCCCATGGGCCTATCATTTGTGGAGCTCTCTAGTGTCTTGGCATCTGTTTGTCCCTATAGCTCTAGAAGGTTCTCAGCATAAGGGCCCAGCTCCAAAATCCTGCTACCCCTCAGGCTCTTCTGTCTTGTGGTACTGAGGTCCCTCTGATCTCCACTTGTGCTTTAATCTCTTATGTCTCAAAAGTCACTGTAGATTATATCTGCCTCATAGAGGCATAGAAGTTAGGAACTTAATACATGGGATAATTACATCATACTGTAACATGGAGAATCATTACATAATCCTGAGCATTATGGCCTGGCCAAGTTGGCACATATTTTGCGGGGGGACACAATTCAATTCATAACATAGCTCCTGATCACAAGAAGACCAAAGATCATGCTAAGACCCTGGATGACTTTTCATGAGCCACATGCCCACCTCTCTGACAAATCAGTGAGGGTGGGTGACAGGAGGATTATGATTGTCCAGACCAACATCATATGCCCACTCTAGGAGGAAGAGTGTGATTGCCAGGCACCCAGGAGGAAGGGCCATTGCTTTCATAGAAAGAGAGGTGCCAGAACCCAGACGCAGGAGTCATCCTTTATCTATGTTTTATATCACGAATAATTTTTAAGTCACGCCATAGTCTTCATAATTATATTCCTAATGGATTTAGATTTACATCATATCATAACTTACCCAACCACTGTTAAATATTATTGGCTACTTAGATTATTTCAAAAATTCTTCTATTATTGATCATGCTGTAATGAACATCTAAGTGCAGACAGCTCTCTGTAGTTTAGATCATGTCCATTTGACAGATTCTCCGAGGAGGGGCAATAAGGTGAGCACAGCGAGTCATTTTACCAAATTGCTTTCCGGGAGGGCTGCTCCCACGGATATGGACATGGGCGTGGCGCAGCTGCCGAGGCTGAAAGGTTGAGTGGTGGTGGCTGTCAGGCCTGCAAATTAAGGTGGGTTGAAAGGATGCCACAAACTGGCTGTATTGTGTCCTGAAGACAAGACCAAAGAAAATGTACAAACCGAAATTACTTACCTGCTTAAAAGTGAGAGAAAGTGCAAAACCACTTAAGAGTCAGGGAGAGAGCATTTTTGCAAAACTTAAAAAGACTGGGAACAAACAGACCTTGTGAGACAGGGTTGCATGCACCTCAAACTCAAGCGATCACAACAGCAGCAAACTCAAACCGGCTGCCAGGGAGTCCTTTCTGATTCCCAGAATCGATGACCTCTGTGCAGAGCAGAGCTGTGCTCCAGAAAGGAGATTCAGGAACAGGTCGCCACGCCTTTCTTCTGAGGCTCCGCGGGACAGGTGCCTGTAGGAGCGTTCAAACCAACAACCTTATGGTTCGTAGGTAAGTGCGTAACCATTTGTGCCATTTCTAGTAGACAGAAATGGAAATCGTTACCGCCTTCTAGGAAAGTCCTCTGGTCATATAAATGAGGATAAAACACACACAGAGCCTTTGAGCTGGGCACGTCATTTTTGTGACTGTCATACAGGAAGGACGTGCCAGGTCTCTTCACAAGGACAGCTCCTTACATGTGTCTTCGACATTAGCTCGGAAGGGGCCACACTCATCGTTGTTTTATACAACTAAGCCTTTGATGTGGACGGTGAGAGGGGCAGCTAGCTGTCTCCAATGCCCACCTTCCTCTTGCTTTCAGTAAAACACAGAAAACCCCGGGAGAGCCGGAGCTCCCTCGTTTCCCATCTTCAACAAGGTGTCGTCTTACTAAAGGCGGAGTGAAGCGAATGCCTACCACACAAGCGGTTCCCACA
Source organism: Echinops telfairi (assembly GCF_000313985.2). Classification (NCBI taxonomy): domain Eukaryota; kingdom Metazoa; phylum Chordata; class Mammalia; order Afrosoricida; family Tenrecidae; genus Echinops; species Echinops telfairi. The sequence goes on along the minus strand of NW_022107947.1, from coordinate 1,894,452 downwards.
TCTCCTGCCTAGCCCTGTGCATTGGAATTGTAGAGCTGGCTCCCTGTTGAAAGTAGCATACGTTTGCATAACATTACTTCATTCAAATCTTTGCTTACAGGCTTGTCAAAAGCTTAAAGGTTCCCCTTTCCCTTTAGTTAGAGGAAACGTAAGTTCCTTGTCCGGTACACAGTGCTTGTTCCTTCCTCCCACCCTAGGTTCTCAAACCTCTTGCAATCAAGCCGTTGGACACCCTTAGGTCAGACACATATGGCCTGCTCTTTCTTTTGTCCCAGCCGTTATTAATGCTGTTAAAGTCAAGCAACAAGGAAGCTTTGCTCTTTCGGCAAGGCCGGGGTAGGGTGGTGCTGGGAACTTGCTCACACAGAAATGACTGACTCTGAGATAAGACATCAAGGAGTGAGCAGGGCTGTCAATCAAAGTGGACAAGGGTACTGATGTAAACTTGCATTGACCACTCCTCCCTCCAGATGTCACTCCCAGAACCCCCAAGATTCTGACCCAACAGCTGTCAGGGCTGGTGTGTGTGGAAAGGATGCATCGCTGGCTGAGGGAAGAAGAGGGGAGCAATGGTGTGAGAAGCCTTAATTTATAATGGAATCTGTCTTCTTTCTTCAGGAAGATAGGAATTTCTTAGACATATTGTAGGTGCAGTTCCAAACGACTGGAAGAAAACAAATACCATGCAACCAAGTGAGTGCCACGCATTTTTTTTGGTGCCCTAGTGATTATAAAAGGTTTTTACACTATACTGCAGTGTATTAAAAGAGCCCTAGTGGTGGAGTGGTTATTCAAAGGGCTACTAACTGCAGGGTCAGCAGTTCAAAATCACTAGCCACTCTGCTGGAGACAGACAGGGTTTCCCAGCAGCCTTGTAAAGAGTTACAGTCTCAGAAATCACAAGGCCAGTGCTACCCTGTCCTACAAGGTCGCTAAGAGTCAGAATTCCCCTGAGGACAGTTTGGTTGGCTTTTGGCAGTCTATTAATAGGAACCTACTGGATAAGTGCTGTACTTATCCAATGCCTATCTGCTGCTGCAAGCACACAGCTGAGGCTATTTGCTCCAACAAAGGTTTAATGCCCCAGAAACTCAGTAAGGTAGCTATGAGTTGCAATCAACTTCCTGGCAGTGGGCTTCTTGGAGAGCCTATTAAATGTGTAGTAACATTATTTTAAACGTTTGAAATACTGTATTGTGAGAATTACCAAAATTTGATTCAGAATGAGCACAGGCTGTTGGAAAAATGGTGCTCGTTGCAAGATTACTATAAACCCAATATTTGTAAGAAGTGCAATATTCACAAAGTAGAGTGCAATAAAACAAGGTATGTCTACAGATGATGGAAAGTGTCTTCTGATAAAAGTATTCCAACAAATAGAAATGGAATGGAATTTTATCATTTTCTGTAAGGGGTCAGAGGTTAAATATCAGGCTTTGTGTGCCAATTAGTTTGTTCCTCCACTACTCAACTCTGCCTTTTGGCAGAGAGCCGCGGCAGCCAAAAAGTAAATGAATGAGCATGGCTCTGCTGTTATAAACAAGAGTGATGCCATTTAACAACTCTCCGTGAATTAATACCCACAGCCTCAGGGATCCCTGGTGGCACAGTGGTTACAGGTTGGGTTGTGATCCACATGGTCAGTAGTTCAAAACCACCAGCAGCTCCATGGGAGAAAGACTAGACTTTCTAATCCTCTACACAGTTACAGTCTCAGAAACCCTCTGGGGGCTGCTATGAGTCAGCAATGACTCGATGGCAGTGAAACAAAGCCATCAAGTCAGTTTGGACTCAGCAACCACACATGAGGTTTCTGAGGCCTTGTAAATATTCATGAGAGAAAACAGTCTCGTCTTTATTCTGTAGAGCAGCTGGTCGGATTTGAACCAGCACCCTTGCAGTTAGCATCCAATAGTGCCATCATGGTTCCTTCAATGAGTTAATAGATGTGGACATTACACATCAATGGCTGTCAACATCATCAAAAGAGAAATAAGCAGGCATTTGAGGCCAAAAAACCAGCCTTAGATCTTGCTACAGCACCCTGGTGGAACAGTGGTCAAGCGCTCACTGTGAAGCTAAGTTTGATGTTTGAACCCACCATGTGCCACTTGAAAGTCAGGACTATCTGCTTCTGTGAAAATGTAAAGCCTTGGAAACTCATGGGGCAGTTCTCCTCTGTCCTCCAGGGTCACTTTGGGTTAGGTCACTGTGAGTTAGACTTGACCCAATGGATAGCAATGGGTTTGGTTTCTCTTCCTTCCTCCTTTTTTAAAAATATGCATCATTTTATTACAATTTTTTTCCTAATCATTTTATTAGGGGCTCATACAACTCTTATCACCATCCATACATACATCAATTGTGTAAAGTGCATTTGTACAAAATGAAACATCCTAAAAAACCCCAAATTGACTATTGATTCTAATTCCTAGGCGTTTGCTGTGCTACCACACATAAGTCAAGAAACCATGAAATATTTTAGAAACATTCAACATCAAGCTGTATGATCTAACAATGTAGTAGCCCCTCAACAAGCTACAACCTGCATTTAAAAAAAGTATTTTCTCTACCAAGAATCTTATCAGCTATACACCATTCTGTGCAGTTTTTATACTTAAGCTACTTTGACCTGCGCTTGCATTCACATTCTTAGCGAAACAATTGCCTGAGCACACATCCATACTCCACACACACGTTTTTTGCAGGACAGCCACTTAGTCTTCATCTCCCTCCTCTTCCTGCCCCGCCCCCCTTCATCTTCTGGTTCATTCTTCTTTGAACCTGTGGGTCTGGCCAGGACGCTCTTTCCTGCTTGACCTCGCCCTTGGCACTGTAGCAGCAACACCCTTTTCACCTTTCTCCTTCAGCTTGGCTGCTTCGGTTCATAGGCTTGTTTATCTTTAGCTGGTTCTTCAGACCACTTTTCACCCAATTTTTCGGTAGTAGCCTCAATGGACAAGGCTGGGGTTCACTTTTGATCTTTGGCGATGTTCAGAGCAAATCAGCAAGAAAGCAGATGGTGGTCTTTGGGGGGCATTGGGATCTTTATGATGTTCCTCCTGCGACCCGGCAGGGGGGAATTTCCCTCTTAGTGACTCTCCTGCACTGATTTCTAGGGGGTCCCTCTGGTAGGTGTTATCAGTCGCCATCCTCCTCCTTCCTTTCTTTTTGACGTGCCACCAAAGAAGTACTGGTGGCACAGTGGTTAAATGTTTGGCTGCTAAACAAAAAGTTGACCTCACTGGTCGCTCCACAGGCAGCCTGCTTCCATAAAGTTTAACCTCCAAAAAAATCCAAACCAACTACCATCAAGTCGATTCCTACTGATGGCAGTTCTCCCTCTGTAGAGCTTCTGACACTGTAAATCTTTATGGCAGCAGACAGCCTCAGCTCTCCCCAGATTGGCTGGTGCGTTTGAATTGCCAACTTCGGGGTTAACAGCCCAACACCTGCCCCACAGTTCCTCCAGGGCTTGGAAACCCTAGGGTTTTATTCTGCCCGATAGGCCTGTTGTAAATTGGAAGAGACTAGATGGCACTGGATAGGGTACAGTCTTGCCAAACTCCACCTATAATATATATGTGTATATATACATCTATACACACATATATATATACATTTTGATTTTTTCTTAACTGTCTTTTTAATTTCCTTTTGATTTCTTATTCTTTTTTTAAAATCATTTTACTGGGGACTCATACAACTCCTATCACAGTCTATACATATATCAATTGTGTAAAGCACATTTGTACATTCGTTACCCTCATCATCCTCAAAACATTTGCTCTCCACGTAAGCCCATGGCATCAGCTCCTGATTTTTCCCCCTCCCCATCTATAATCTTTCCAAGTGGAATACAGTTTTATGCATTAAATCTAGTTTCTAAGGATCTTGTGTGGCACAATTAACATCTGAGCTTCTAACCTAAAGGTGAGTGGTTCAAACCTTTTAAAAAGCTCTCCAGGAGAAAGACTGAGTGATCTGCTCCCCAAAAGATTATGTAGCCTAGAAAGTCCACGGGGGCAGTTCACCTCTGTCACCTGGAGTTAGCTCAATGGCACCTAATTACAACCAGTCGCTAGACCCAGTTGAGGACTTGCAGGCAATACAGAGAATGGAACACAGGCCGAAGAGCACCAAGATCATGCAGTCAGAAAAAACTAGACTGGGGGGCTCTGCACGAGTCAGGGCAACTGGGGAGAGCAACAGGCCTAAACTCAAAAACCAAACTCACTGTCAGAGTTGAATCTGACAGGGTAGACTGTGCCTGGGGGTTCCAAAGGTGTAAATCATTACTGGAGTAGAAAGCCTCCACTTTCTCCCACAAAGCAGCTAGTGATTTTGAACTTGTGGCCCTGTGGTTAGAAGCCCAATATGTAACCCACTATGTCACCAGGACTTCTAGAGCAAAGGACTATGGGTGGAAATATGGACTACAAGAGATTTAGGGACATAGCAGCTTGAAGAAGCAAGGCAAAGACTAAACTGTGATTTGGGAATGCACATTTAGGTGATTACTATGAAACCCAGACTCTAGGAGAGGGTGTGATTGAGAAGGGGCACATGGTGGGGTGGGGAGGGACTTCTACTCATATTTCTGGAGCTGGTGGTAGGGACAAGAGTGTTCACCTGACAGCACTACATGGAGGTATACAATTATATTTGTTTTCAGTGTTTGTAATTGTGTTTTATTTTGTAGTTAAGAAAGAAAGAGTTCTAACAACTTAAGCCTGGAGCTGCTGGCTACCATGCCTCCTTTTCTATACAGAGATCTGCTTGGGAATGTCGTCACCCTACAGGGATGTGAGGCCAGGAAATAGAATGTGAAACATAAGTCCGCGATGACCTTGTTTAATTACCCACACCCCGCCATTCTGAAGCTAGACATACCTGTGGACTTTTTAGTTTTATGAACCAATAAAATCCTCTTTGGTTACACTGCTTTGATTTCAACTAAGAGTCCATCCATTGATCGGTAGTTCCTCAAAAGGCTGGTGCAGGTGGTGAATGTTTCTCAAGGACTGCAACTGTAGGTTTTATTGGACTTTTAGTGATTCAACTGCGGGAAGCAATTTATACAGATTTACCTCCACACATAAGCAAACTACTCATCTTCAGTCTCATGATGCTCTTGAGGGATTTATGCGATATTTCATAATGGTGAAGTCCCTTGTGAGCCACTGGTATACAAGCTTGGCTTGTTCTGATCGTGTCTGAGGGCCAGCAGTATTCACTGGGGAAGGGACAGCAAGGAGTGCTTTTCCTGTCACCTGGAACAATCGCTTTAAGCACTTGGCTGATAGCCAAAAGACTGGCAGTTCAAAGGTGGCGGGCTCCTGCCATAAAGATTATAGCCTCGGAGATCCCCTTGCAGAGGGGTCTCGGGGAGGAGATGAGCCAGTCAGGGTGCGATGTAACAAAGATGAGAAATACAACTTTCCTCTAGTTCCTAAATGTTTCCTCCCCGCTCCCACTACCATGACTCGAATTCGACCTTGCAAGTCTGGCTAGACCAGAGGATGTACACTGGTACAGATAGGAACTGAAAATACAGGGAATCCAGGGCGGATGAGCCCTGCAGGACCAGTGGTGTGAGTGGCAAAACAGGGAGGGTAAAGGGAGAATGGGTAGGAAAGAGGGAACCGATTACATGGAACTGTGTGTGACCTCCTCCCTGGGGGACAGACAACCGAAAAGTGGATGAAGGGAGACGTCGGATAGGGCAAGATATGACAAAATACCCATTTATAAACTATCAAGGGCTCATGCCGGAGGGGGGAGCGGGGAGGGAGGGGAAAAATGAGGACCTAATGTCAGGGGTTTAAATGGAGAGAAAATGTTTTGAGAAACAATGTACAAATGCGCTTTACACAATTGATGTGTGTATGGATTGGGATAACAGTTGTATGAGCCCCTAATAAAATGTTAACAAAAAAAATACAAAAAAAAAAAAAAAAAAAAAAATAAAAAAAAAAAAAAAAGCAACAAAAAATAAAAAAAAAAAAAAAAGGTTATAGCCTCGGAAACTCTAGGAACAGTTCAGCTCTATCTTACAAAATCACTGTGAACCAGTATCAACTGCATGGCAGTAGGTTTGGTTTGGTTTGGATAGAACAGTGAGCACATTTGTTGAGTTCACCTGAGATCCAAGGGAAGTAATGGACAGCTCATGTGTTCTGAGAATCATTCATTCATTCATCATAGATTCACTGATCTATAGGCACTCAACGAGACAATCTAGGCTCACTTCTCAGGGAACGTATAGACTGGGGTATGTGTGTGGGATAAAGATCAATGTGGCACAACTGGGTAGTGTGTAGAAGACCACTTGTCTCTAAACGCCTTAAGGCTGATTCAACCCCCTCCTCTAAGTTCTGAAATTCCCATAATTTGAATTACTTCTTAATATTGCTGTCTGGCTCCCAAGAAATCCAATTCCAAATATAAAACTGTGTTAACTAGAAGAATAAGCACACCATCTGTGGTAGTTAGATGGTTCTGTGGCAACTTGAAGATGTATTAAAGTGTAGGGTTGGTATCCGACCTGTCAATCAGAGCACAGTTAGATTTGTACCTTGTTGGGGGTGTAACCTTCCCATAAGGAGGATCCAGGGAACCTCCTTTCTTTAATCACTCCACCTTCTACTTGATGGTACTCTGGTGGCCACCCTGAGAGTTGATGGTACCCTGCCATGTTTTCAATGACCTTGAGCCCACAAGATTCTGCACCCACTGGCCATGGTTGCATGTGACTACACGAGTCTAAAGAGGGATTTACAGACTAGTATTGGACTTCTAGACTTGAGTTGGACTGGGCTGGGATGCTTTCTTGATATATAATTACTTCTTGGTCTAAAGCTCTTTTTAATATATACATGAGTGTCACTGGATTTGTTTTTATAGTCAACCCTGCCTATCGCACCATCCCATTAGGACAATAATGATGAAGAGATGGAGTGAACAGACGTACCAGGGGTACCCCAAAACTGGAATTGCGCTGGATGGAGCAGGGCTTTCATAGCATGCGTTTCTCCTGCTAGGTGAGCACCCAGTGGCGTTACCTGGGAAGGTTCTCTCTGGTCACAGTGAATTTTTTTCATAAAAGCAATTTTGCTTGAACCTCGTTTTTTGTGAGAGCCGATTTAAGAGAACATGTGTGGCTGTGAAATTTTGTTTCCTGCTCAGGAAAAATTGCACAGAAACGGCTGTGATGTTGAACACAGCTTAGAAAAACAGCACTATTGGAAAAACTCAAGTGTACGAGTGGTTTTCTCATTTCAAAAAAGGTGAAATGTCACTTGATGACAAACCTTGTTCTGGATGTCTGTCAACTTTCCAAATAGACAAAAATGTTGACTCTTTGAAGTTTTTGGTGCATTTGAAGTTTGTTCCACCAGGTCAGATTGTTAATCAAGCTTTCTATTGAGAGGTTCTGAAAAGATAGTGTAACAGTGCATGACACAAAAGGCTTGATTTGTGGCAGATGGGGGACTGGATTTGCCACCACAACAATGCACCTGCTCACACAGCCATTTCTGTGCTCCAGTTTAGGCAAAAACAGCATGCCTCTCTTGCCCCACGCACCTTACTCACCTGATCTCACTCTGCATGACTTCTTTTTGTCTCCACGAATGACTACTTAGAAGAGGTGAGGGAAAAAACGAGGGAGGTGCTCTCAGCCATCCAAACAGATGAATTTGGAAAATGTTTCCCAGAATGGAATCACAGATTTGGCAAATGTATTAAGTGTAATGGAGAGTACTTTGAAGGTGATGAGGTTGTTTTGTAAAAAGAATTAAATATATAGCTTTGAAAAAAAGTTCAAGTTTTCTTTAGGTACCCCCTTGTACTGTGATGAGAAAATGGTCTTGGAAAATTCCGCAGCCCTGGTAACCAGGAGGTGGTGTCTAGAGTAAGTGGTGGGTAGGGGTGGTGATGGCCATGGTGACAAGGGTTACAGACAAGATAAGGTGAGAAGTGCCTATTAAGTTTCTTTAGTACTTAATTAACATTGATAATTAATAAAATCAATTTTATTAATTTCCTCAAATTTTGGTAGTACCTTTGATTTGAATTTTTCCCCCACATTATGAAGTGGGCTTATATTGTAGGCATTAAAATCAGACAGGCTTGTGTTTGAAATCAAGCTTAACTCGTGACCTGTACCATTCTCTAAACTCTCAGCCTCAGCTTCCTTCTCTGCTTTATCACAGAGAAAATACCCGCCTTCCTGGGGCGGGGAGTGGGGAGAAATTGGAGTAATGGACATAAAGGGCTCAACACAATGCCCAAGCACTTTTGTATTTCTGAGTAATGTTGGTCCCTGTTGTTGGTTGAATAACTCAGTTGTTTGACAACATTTAGGTCAAAGAGATGATCCCCTTCAAATGGACCTCCAGATCCGCTTTACAAACCTGCCGCCATCCAGTGGACTCTGATTCACAGGGCCCCTATAGGACAAAGCCCAGCTGCCCCACAGGGCTCCCAAGAGCAGCCTGCCACATCTTTCTCTAGCACAGCCGTGCCACCGTGCCTGCCGGTCTCCTCAGATCAGCTCTACACGTGGGCTTTTTGGTAGCATGGTGGGTATTTGGTGGACGCTAACCTCAAGGTCAGGGTTTTGAAACCCACAGCTGCTCTGTGGGCGAAAGATGGGACTCCCTACTCCCTTAAAACCTTACAATTTCCAAAACCCACAAGGGTAGTTCTACTCTGTCTTATAGGATCACTATGATGGTAGTGAGTTTATACTTTGTTTGTTTGTTTTGGTATTTTGCAAGATAGAAAAATACTCATTCATCTGACATTCCACAACCATATTTCTCAATATCCTAGTTTCTATTTATTTATAATAATGATATATTCCTGGTAAATTTCAGCCTCTATTGAGTCACAATATAACTTCCTCCACCTCCACCCTTGTCAGAGATAAGTGGTAAGGTTCTTCCCGTCTGTGTCTGTGTGTTTTTGTTTTCTCAAAGTATCAGCTTCTGGTGCCCAAGGCAGTCAGGAAGTACAGGGAGTTTCCTTTTCTGGGCAACAGATAATTAAAAATAATGATGTAGGGAGAGCTGGGTGTGTGCCAGGCAACTGGGTTATACATTTTATATGGGGAGGGAGGACTGCAATCTCAAATTTAGGGCACAGTAGTTAAGTGCTTGGCTACTAACTAATTGAAAGGCCGGAAGTTCAAACCCACCAGCTGCACCCGGGAGAAAGTTAGGGTAGTCTATTTCAGTAAAGATTGTTGTTGTAAGTGGCATCCAGTTGGTTCTGACTCACAGTGATCCTGTGTGCAACAGAATGAAACACTGCCTGGTCCTGCACCATCCTCATAACCGTAAAGATTACAGAATCGGAAACCCTATGGGACAGCTCAACTCTGTCTTCAGGGTCACTAAGAATTGGAATTGACTGGAAGGCAATGAGTTTACAGGGATGCTTTAAAGATTAAGTGAAATAAAATTTGAAAAGTGTCTGGAATGGAATACTCAAGAGATATTAACTGCCGTGATTACTCTTATTGTTCCGTGAGGAGATTGAGCCTCAGAACGGTTAACATTCTCCTAAGGTTATCCAGCTAGAAGAGTGAAGAACCAGGATTGAATCCCAGGACTTCGATGTCCTTAAAACCATTGTGAGTCTTGAGGTACATCTAGGTCAATCTGCATGGCACCATATAAAGACAATGTTTTACATCCTTTTCTGGTGAATAGAACTGGAGTCTTAAAAAAATGGCCATCTAAGACGCAACCATTGGTCTTCTCTCCACCCAGAGCACAGAAGAAGATTCAAGACTTAGGGAGACAAGTAGTTGATGGGACTAATGCATCACACAAGCCATAAACCAGCTACCAGTAACTATTGCTCTCACCAGGGTCACAAGACAAGGCCCTGGGCAGAGAAGGGGGGTGGGAGTGGAACAAAATTCAAATTAATATAAAAGATCAGGTTTACCAATCTGAGAAATATTGGCAGAACTCTGGAGAAGGTAGCCCTCAGTCCTCTTTCAAATCAGAAGCTGAGCCCATCGCAGAGTGTGTTTCAGTCAGACAACAGACAAGCCTACAAAGTGAACAATAACATTCAAGAGAAATGTACTTCTCAGAACAGTCAACCACAGGAGACCAGAAGGGCAGCGTTTGCCAAAATCAAAGGTCAGAAGCCATGAAGGGGCAGCAGAGAAGGGCCAATGGAAATAAATGGGAAGCCAAGGAGGAAGTGGGGGAGAGGGCTGTTACATCATTGTAGGCGTGCAGCTAATGTGCATGTATTGTTGAATGTGAAACTAATGTGCTCTGCAAACTTTTACCCAAACTACAATTAAAAAATATATATATATACACCAATGTGAGAGAGTCATTCTCTTTTAGAATCTTGATTGAAATGGCAAAACAAAAGCAATTTGAACAATGACCAAAAAAAATCCAATCTCATTTTAGCAGGGCAGTCCAACCAATACATTTCAATCCTTGTTGATAGGCTCCTTGTATAGATACCACTTGGAGTCTTTATCGACTCTCGGAAGACCGCCTCACAAGCACTGTGGTGCAGGCAAACCGTGAAGTGTCCTGCTCTGTCGCCTCTGGGGCTTGCTCTAGGGATGGGTCCGGCCAATCATGGCTTTCTCCCAGATGTCAACTCTGGAGGGCTCCCAGTTCCCGGTGCTGTGAAGTAAGTTGGTCCACTTTGAGGGGGGTGGGGAGGATCGCTGTAGCAAGGGAAGCAAATAAGAAGCACAATAAGGTTCTGCTATCAGTGACGTTCCAGGTGGTGAAGTTCCTGGTGTCTGACGTTCTTGAAGCCTCAGTATGTTATTGCCCTTTCCTGATTTGACCCTTCAACCCTCTCCTGGACTCCGTGACACTTGCAACCACAAGTCCTGGGTGACAAACCCCACCTGTCAGTTGCTGTCCAGTTGATTCTGACTCATGGCAGCCGCGTGTTTGTCAGGAGACCTGTCCTCTGGAGGGCTCATAATGGCTGCTTTTTAGTGCCTCTCCCATTCGCAGCCCTTTTCTCTATGGCAGTGGTTCTCAACCTGTGGGTCGCGACCCCCTTTGAGGGTCAAATGACCCTTTCACAGGGGTCACCCAATTCATAACAGTAGCAAAATTACAGTGATGAAGTAGCAATGAAAATAATATTATGGTTAGGGGTCACCACAACATGAGAAACTATTAAAGGGCCGTGGCATAAGGAAAGTTGAGAACCACTGCTCTAAGGGAAAACTGGGTAAAATGCACTGGTAGAGTTGGGAGAATGAGGATCACAAAAGGGAGCCTGAAGATTGTTGCAGTAAAGTGTCAAGGAGCAGGGACAAGGTGACCAAAAAGAGGGAGGCAAGTGGTCAGGGCTTACTTGCTCCATGAATGTATTTGATAATTGCATGTTATTGGATTCCACTGTATTCAATTGTTCTTTCCACTCAAGCCTGAGGATGGAAGCTAAGAGGAGGGCAAAGGAGGAATTTCTTTTTTTTTTTAAATACTTTTATTGGGGCCTCTTACATCTCTTATCACAATCCATACATTCATCCAGTGTATCAAGCACATTTGCACATATGCTGCCATCATCATTTTCAAAGCATTCTCTTCCCCCTTGAGCCCCTGATATCAGCTCCCCATTTCTTACCCCTCCCTCCCTGGCCCGCCCTCCCTCATGAACCCTTGATAAGTTATAGATTATTATTTT
>NW_022107947.1:1878117-1881484 GCF_000313985.2 Echinops telfairi | reverse complement strand
GTTCTTCCCTCTATTTCCTTTTACTTTCTTCTTGTCCCACCATCATGTTTGGCCTTCATTTGGGTTTAGTAATTCCTCGCTGCTACATTGCCCTTAATTAAGCCCCACTAGGCATCCTACACCCTTCTCTCCATTGATTTTAGTTCACTTGTTGTTCCCTTTTTCTGGGTTGGATCCCCCCCTTCCTTTCTCCCACCTCCCCTTCTCCTGTATCCCCACCACCACCCCAGAGCCACTGGTCCCGTTCTTTTCATCTCGGAATTATTTATCCCACCTATCTTATCTAGATAGACATGCAGATACATTTATCAGTGCAGAAACCCAGCAAAGCCAAATAAAACAACAAAGGAAGTCAAGACCCACAAAACAATAACAACAACAAAATGAAAGCCACTGACAAAAATGGAAAGGCCTATAAATTGTTCAAGGTCTATTTTTGGCCTTTAGGAGTGTTTTCCAGTCGAGTCTGATGGGGTGCCACCTCTGTCTCCAGAGTTTATTTTTGGTATTCCCCAGGGATTTCATCACTTTGCTCCCCTTGCTGCTCTGTTGCATACTCTTAGTGTTTTGCCCCAGCATGATGGAGTCAGATTGTGCTCAATTCCTGCACTGTGTCTCGTGGTGGGGCCGGCCCTATGGTCCTCTCTGTGCGCTGTCTGCTCTGAGCAGGAACATCGTCCTCGGGGCTTGGTGGCCAGGATGTGCTCCCCTCTCTCCCTCCCTCTTCATTTCTCCAGCGTGCTCTAATCAGACGCACCCCTCTCCCCAAGCTGTAGCCCCAGTGCTGTCCTCTGAAATGCATTCTTCTGAGGGACCTGGCAGGGGACTGTGGTGGTGGTGGTGGTTGGGGGGGCAGGGGTTGGTTGTCCACATAGTTGGGATTGGGGCTGGCCCTGCAGACCTCTCTATTGGTTCCCTGGTACATGCTGGTATGTTGTATTCACGTCTTGGAGCATTGGGTTGAAGCCTGGTCTCGCTCTCCCTTTCCTGTGGAGATATAAACAATACCTTCCCCTTGGGTGGGTTCATACCCTGCTCCCCTCCTACAAGGAGGAATTTCTTGGCTGGCTTTCAAAGTTAGCAGAGATCTTTTCTGGAAAGAATGGGCAAAAGCAGTATAGATGACCAATTCCAGAAAACCAGGGTGCAATGGGATATTTGTGAATAGCATCTGTAACTTAAAAAGAAGATGACAGGGGAGCTTGTTGGCCTGGTCTCAGCATCACACACAATGCCTGATCATGAAGCACTAGCAACAGTGACCTCTTTCCCAATAGACCTCTTCCCTCATATCTACTCTTGTTTCCCAAGTAAGTCAGAAAGATACACACTTTATACATAAAAACATAGAAGTTACAAACAAAGACCTATCATTTGATAGCTACTATCAAAACACCTATCATTTGATATTTTAGTCATCCCAGGAACAATGTAGAGATAGGAATTGTACTATAAATTGACCAATGAGAAAATAGGCTCAGAGAGGTCAAACTGTCTGTCTGACAGAGAAGTACATGCAGTTCTAAACTGTTTACATGATAGAGACATATCAGACCCTAAAACCAAGCCCTTTGCCCTTGGGATGATGCTGACTCATAGTGATCCTGGAGAACAGAGTAGAACTGTCCTGTAGGATTTCTGAGGCTGTAATCTTCACAGAAGCAGGTAGTCACATCTTTCTCCCATGGAAAGGCTGGTGGGTTTAAACCATTGACTGTTGGTTAGCAGCTAGCCGCTAACTACTGTGGTACCACATATACATACACATACATCCAAGTCAACCATGAACAAGTGCTCCTTTTTCTGCCTATACCCTATTTCTCAGCACTCAGAAAACATACATGGCTCCATATTTACTTATGTATTCCTTTTAGGTCCCCAATTAATTTGTGATTTTTTTTGGCATAGAAATAATTTTATTGGGGGCTCTTACAACTTTTTAAAAAATCGTTTTATTAGGGACTCATACAACTCTTATCACAATCCATACACACATCAATTGTGTAAAGCACATTTGTACATTCATTGCCCTCATCATTGGCATAGAAATAATTTTATTGGGGGCTCTTACAACTTTTTTAAAAATCGTTTTATTAGGGACTCATACAACTCTTATCACAATCCATACACACATCAGTTGTGTAAAGCACATTTGTACATTCATTGCCCTCATCATTCTCAAAACATTTGCTCTTTACTTAAGTAATTTGTGATTTTTATGGAGGGCAGAGAGTGGCTCTATTGAAAAACAAAAAGCAACTGATTCGCACAGTCACACATAATTGAGCTGAAGGATCCCGAGTGGCAATGTGGCTAAACACAGTTATAATCCAAAGGTTGTATAATCCCAGCCACTCTGTTGGAGAACAAAATCTGTTTCTGTAAAGATTCCAAGCCCAACAAACTGGACCCACTGCCACTGAGTTGATTCTAACAATACAGGGTTTCTGAGACTAAATATTTAGGGAGGCAGACAGCCTCATCTTTCTCCCTCAGCAACTGGTGGGCTGGACACACCAAACGTGGACGTTGCAGCTAGCTTAAACCACTGGGTCACCAGGGCTCCTTGAGGAGGAATACAGGTTATTTATCGAGCACCTTGCCTTCTCAATAAAGAAGAAAAGTAAGGAGTCGCCAGCCCAGGCATCTGCGGGGTCTGGCAGTACTGCCCCGCACAAAGGCAAGGCAAGGTAAAAGTAGGTCAAGGGAAACCTTTTCAAGTGGTTGAACTTGACCGCCTAGAGGTCCTGGGTCCTGTGTGATGCGAGATAAAGAGCGCTGAGCTGGCGGTCACTTTCGTCAGTGATAAAGGGGTGTGGTCCCTCCGCCCGCCGCAGGCTTTCCCACACACCCCAGCAGCCCGCGGCACCGGCCCAGGGGTCTCCCCAGCCGATCATGAGAAAAACAGGTGGAGTCGGCGGGGGCCTCTCTTCTCCCAGTCTTTTGTGAAACATCCCAATTGTGTCTCATCTGCGGAGTCCAGCCCCCGCTGGCGGACTGGGCTGACTGCGCTTCGCAAAGGCTGAAAGGTGAGGGAGCCGTGGACAGGAGTCGCTAGAACCTACACCTGTCCGCCATTAACTCCCTTCCCTGGTCCTCCTCAGCCCGCACTTAGCCTCTCTGGCTTCTAAGCTAGGCCCTCCGCAGCAAATCTCACCTCCCGCTCTGGGCCAGGTGGGCGGAGCGAGGGTTGCAAGCTGCGCGAGAGTTCCGTCCAAATCCCGCGAGACTTTGCGGCCGCGGCCGCCTCTTACGTCTTTCCCTTTGACAAGTCGCCGCTGCTGCAGCAAAAAATAAAGGACGCGGGCGCCGCAGCCACAGCCGGGCCGGGCTCGGGTCGCCGGAGCCGCGCTCCACCCCCGCCGGC
>NW_022107947.1:1866544-1877817 GCF_000313985.2 Echinops telfairi | reverse complement strand
AGGGCGGGGGCTGCAGCCCGACTAGTGGAACCCAGGGACCGAGCGCCTCGTGCTCCCCAGCTTCTCGAGGGGCGGAGGTTGGGACGACGCTACTTTCTCCTCTCACTGCCTTTGGGTGGGGGTAAACCTTTCTCCAAGCCTGCCCCCTCCCCGTGCCGGTGGTACAGTAACAAAGGCTTGGGGCAGGGGTGGTGGTGGTGGGAGATGAGACGCATTGTTTCGTTTTCTGGGGGAGATGCGGATGATGGTGGTGGTGATGATGGGCTCTGTCCCAGGGAACGCGGTGATGGTGGCAGCTTCCTGGGAAGGGCAGAAACCGGCACCCCTCTCCCAGGAGGTTATGTAAAAAGACTTGTTCTTCATCTTAGAGAGCTGTGAAACACCAGCTCCGTATTTGCCTGAATTTTAAGATGCTATCTGTAAATAATAATACCCGCCGTTAAAAATCTGTATCATCAGAATGATAGGAATCACAAATCTGAACAAACCAACTGGTCCATATAATTCCACTTACAGAGGTAGCATCTCACGTTAGCATTTTGATGTTATTTCCTGGACACTTTAAAAGTAGCCCTTGCATGGGACTCCCTCATTTCTCTACACGTTTCAAGATGAATTGGTTTATTTCAGTCAGTTCATTGACCTGCTTGTTGGCTACTTATTATCACTGGCTATACTTTGTCATCACTCTTGATTTCTGTAAGTCCTCTTCACAAATGACTGTTGGCTAGGTGGTTGTAAAAGCCAAACATTAAAAAAAGTAAATGTTTTCTATTTGTTTCTCCTACATGTGTGTTTCTGAAGTTTTGCCTGTGGTGACTGCTGAAATGAGGCAATATATGTGGACTGCAAAGAGACTATGGCTCTTCATGGTGGGAAGAAAATTATTTAATGTCAAGGTTTGATGAAATTGATTCCCATTGGTTATTTATAGGCTACACTTGTTGCATGGCATTGTTTATTTCATAGTGCTTTTTGTGGGGGGAAAAGGCATAGGGATTGGGGTAGGACGGGTATATATCTTTAGCTATATGTGTATATTTCCATAGGATGTGTTTATACAAGAAGAATTGAGTCTTCTAAGTGCCTATGCATGATACACTTATACATGTATTATGTGTTTACACATGATCATATTCCTTGTGAGTTAAAATGTGTTATAATAGTTGAGAAAAGAGCATTATGTGGGCTTATAATATTTCCACTAAGACACATGACAGGATTGTATGGCAGAATGAGACATCTAGGGAGGTTGGAAATCTATAGGCTTTTAAAAATAGGATAGATTGTCATTTGTCTGTTGTTGTTGTCATCAGAAAGTTTTAAATAGCCTATTAAGGCCACGTGTAATTATGCACTTTTATGATTTTTGCTTTCTTTAAGGTTCTTACAGTTTTGCTTCTTTCCAGTCGTGCTGTTGGCATGTGACACTTATCTGTTTATTTGCTGGTCATGGATTCCATGCCCAATGCCGGCATCCTGATGCTGGTGGTGCTGGTGGTGCATGGAGGAGAAAGCAAATGTAAATGTCTGTTAATCTACTTATTAATATAAAAGTTTTTACTGAAAATCCAATTTGAGTTAAAAGAATTTTGGCGAGTGTGTTGTTGATTGGGTTGTTTTTGTTAGTAGAAAATGCCAATAATTTTATTGTCCCTATTCCCCAAGCATATTTTTCCTCCTAAGTAAAACTAAATCATTTTTCTTTAATATTTGGTGAAAGAAACTGGATCTATTGAACATCTGGTCTTTTAAAGTTCATATTTTCAAAACTGAAGTGACAGTAATGATGACATAGTTGGAGGAATGGGGGAAGTTAGTGTTATGATAAAAACATAACTAGACAGCTACAGACCTGTGAAACAAAACTTAGGGACAACTAAATAATGATAGGTAACAAACTTGTTGAGAACTTTTTATTATAAAGACAACACAATATTGAAAACATACAAACTTGCTTGTTATTTTAAAAATTTGCAGTCATATCAGATGCAATTAAAAAGAATTATTTTCACCCTTTCTGATTAAAAAGCATAGCAACAGAGCAAAACATTTGTAATTTACCTTTTTATTTATTATATATTTTTAGAAACAGTTGGTAATTTACCATTTTCAGATGCCAGATCTGATTTTTACAGTTTTAGCATACCTTGCTACCAATTAATGGAAAGATTAAATTCTAGGTAGGATCCATGAACAAGGAAATAGGATAGTCATATCACATTTTATTTATCTTTAGCTATTTATTTTGAGTTAGTGCTTAATTCATTGAATGTTGCTAACCCAGAACCCACCCCAAAACAAACCCATTGCTATCTTGCAGATTCTGTGCCCTTATTTTTAACAATAAACATACATAGTATAACGATCAAAGCCACTAAATTAGCATGACTAGAACAGAATTAACTGCATTATAGACTTTGTGCGTTTCACTCTTTCCTTTCATTCCCCTTTCTGTTCCAGGATGTTACTCTGGATCTGTTTTGCATTTCGTTCTGTTTCCTTCTTGGGTGCTGTTGGGTGTATTCTGATTCATAATGATCTGAATCAGACCAAGAGTAGAACTGTTCTACTGGGTTTCCCAGAGTGGAATCTTTATGGGAATCTCCAGTTTTTCCTCCTAGGTAGCAGTAGGTGGGTTTGAACTATTGGGTTTCTGTTAGCAGTCCATCACTTAACCATTTTGCCACCAGAGCTCCTTTTTGTCTCTGTTGTTGTCAGGTACTGTCAAGTTGATTCTGAATCAATAGTGACCTTGTGCACAACAGAATGAAACACTGCCCAGATCAGTGCCGTCCTCACACTTACTCCTGTGTTTGAGCACATTGTTGCAGCTACAATGTCAGTCCATCTCATGGAGGGGCTTCTTCTTTTTCACTGACCCTCCACTTTGCCAGGCATGATGTCTATGGTAAATGGCAGTGGACCTCCTCTGACTTCCTTGTTGCCACTAGCCAGGCATCCCTCCATGCTCTCTCCTTTACCTGTTCTGACACCAACCACTCCCCTCATGCCACTCTACACCTATTCCATACTACTCTGTCCTCACTACTACTGAGTCGATGCAGACTCACAGCAACCATATAGGACAGGGTAGAACTGTCCCTGTGCGTCTTCCAGACTATCTGTTAATGGGAGTAGAAAGCCCTGTCTCTCTCTAGGGACTGGTGGTTTCAAACTGCAGACCTTAGGATTGCAGCCCAGTGCGTAACCACTATGCCACCAGGGCTCCTACATCTGTGCTAGGTTGATAATTCATTGCAATGACCTCACAGAACTTACGACAATACTCACAATTAGGGGGTTTATAGGAAGTCATTAGGTTCAAGTTAGGATCAGCAAGCAGTAATAATATAGTCATTGGTCTCTTCAGCCAGCACCCAATTCTTTCTGATCGTGTCTTTCAGCCACATGGTCTTGGCCTTGGTCTCCATGGGCCAGGAAGCTAGTCCTGTTGCTCTATCTTACAATTCCGTAGTCTCAGGCCAGATGAAGAGAAGATACCCCATAGTCTCAATGCTGCTCCTCTTGAGTCTCTCTGTGCTGTAGTTACTGATCTATCTGGTCTTGGTGGCCTCCTCCACTTCAGAGATCTTGGATGTGCCCTTCCAAGGTCCTTGGGGATTCTTCCTCTGCTTACTGTTTCAAAGATGGCTTATCTTTATAGCTCGTGGCCAGGATAGTGGTGGTGGTGGTGGTGGTGTTAACGAAAACTGACCAGTCCCTTCTGTTAGTGTTACAAACATGCTCTTAGCCTAGTCTCACCCCAAAATTTGGTGTAAGTTACAGAGGCTTGGGTAGAAGAGCCACAGTAAGATATTTCACTTGACCACAGTGCCCTTCTCCAGAGACTGGTCCTTGTTAATACGCCCAAAGTACTGGGGAAAAACTCTTGCCATCCTCATTTCAAGCAGCATTCTCACTGTTCTTTCTTTCTTTGCTTTATATATTTGTTTTTTAAACAGGTGTATTGGCACTTACTCCACAAATCACACAATTCAGCAGTTCAATCACAACAAGAAAAGTTGTACAATCATTACCACAATCAATTTTAGGATATTCCCCATGGTTAAATCACTTTTAAAATGAGTCATGTAATCACCATCAGTTCTAGAGAGTGCTCCCTTCCCCCTCCCACATACACTGTTTACTCCCCAACCCCCTCGCCCTCCCTATCTCCCACCCCTCCACCCCTACATCCTTTCTATGCCTTTACTCCTGTTCTTTGCAAACTGGAAAACTCAACGGAAACAGTAAAAAACGGGGAAAAAGTGGTTTAAGGATTAAATAATAACAATACAGAATTTCTTACAAATAGTGGGTAAGAAAGAAAAGACCACCGTGAATATTTAAAAGGCTACAGAAGGAATTTTTGTCATGGAAATACTTTTACCTATTGTGATAAGAGTTGTATGAGCGCCCAATAAAAGGATTAATACTTGCACCTAGAAGAATCTCCTGATCTAACTCCGTGCGCTTGTCCCTCCCTTTAGCTATTGTGATAATAGTTATATGAGCTCCCAATAAAAGGATTAATACTTGCACCTACAAGAATCTCCTGATCTAACTCCGTGCGCTTGTCCCTCCCTTACTCTTTCCGCTGTCTTTCCATGCCACCATAATGGTGTGCATGAACGGCCCGCTGACGCTCTCAAGAGCATCAATAATGCCAAGTCCTTATTAGGCCATGCTCCAAAGTCATTGTCCGGTTTCTAACTGATGATGAAGCACGGTTACACTGGTGAATTTGAAATCATGGATGATCACAGAGCTGGGAAAATTGTAGTGAACCTCACGGGCAGATTAAACAAATACGAAGTAATCAGCTCTAGATTTGACATGCAGCTCAAAGATGTAGAAAAGTGTCCGAACAACCTGCTCCCATCCCACCAGTGTGGTTTCATCGTGCTGACGACCTCCACCGGGAGGGAAAATCCTGGGCTTTTTTCTAAGGATGTCACGCATCGAAACAAATCAATGCCGAATTGGGGGGTGAGGGCGGGGGGGAGAATCTCCTGGGGGATCTGCTATAGGCTTAATCAGGCTAGATACTTGGCAGATGGGTTTGGGCTCCCACTTCCCTCCATAGCCTTCTACAAATTGGGTGTTCGAAATTTTAGGCTGTGATACTTTTCCCTTTGTCATATCTGAATTTTGTTATTGTCATCTTTGGATCACATGAGCTGGTGTGCTTCTTACATGTGCACTTAATTGACTCCTCAGGATTTTTGTTTTCTTTATGTTGAGGTGTAGTTATACTAAAGGTGTAATCTTTGATCCTTAATAGTAAATGCTTCAAGTCTTTTTCGTCAACTTCAGCAAGCAACATCATATGTGTACTCACTCACTGCCATCAAGTCAGTGCTGACTCATAGTGTCCCCTTGAGGATTTCCGAGACTGTAACTGTTTACGGGAGAAGAAAGCCCAGTTTTCACGGAGCTAGTGGTTTCGAACTGCCAACGATGCTAATTGCACCCCAATGTGTAACCACTATCCCACGAGGGCTCCTGTTGTGCACATCATAGGTTACTAACAAGTTCTCCTTTAGTCCTGGTGCCACGTTCGTCGTCGTATAGTCCACCTTGGATTAAGTATGGGGATGGTGAAAGAATACGACTCTTAACACATACCTTTCCTGCTTTTAAACCGTGAGTATCCCCTAGTTCTGTTCAAACAACTGCCTCTTGTTCTAGCTACAAGTTACATGTGAGTACTGTGAAGTATCCTAGGTTTTCCATTCTTTACAGCATTGTCTATTTTGTTATGATCCACACTGTCTTTGCATATAGTCAATAAAATACAGGTAAACGTCTTTCTGATATTGTCTGCTTTCAGCCAAGATCCACCTGACACAAGCAATGATATGCCAATTTCATGTCCTCTTTTGAATCTGACTGTTCCCTGTTGATGCTATGCTGTAACCGTTTTTAAATTACCATTTGTGATGGACATTCTTTCAATTACACATAATGGCACACACATGAATTTCCTCCAGGCTGTTGATCAGGTAGCTGCTGTCTTCCACAGTTCTTGATAGAGACAAGTGAGTGCTTCTGGTGTTGCATCTCTTCTTCCCAAAGGCCATCAGCTCCAGATCATAGATTACCTTCCAACACAGCTGAATGTCATTCGGTTCTTTTTGGCATCGTAATTCGGTGTGTTCTTTCTATTTTCTTTTGATGCTTCTTGTGTTGTTCAATAATTTGTCCTTGGACTCCTTCAGCATTTTTCTTGGACACATGAGTTTTTTTCTTCAGTTCTTTCAGCTTGAAAAATGTCAAGTGCATTCTTCCCTTTTGGTTTTCTGACTCCAGGTCTGTGTACTGGAGCTGCTCTTTGAATTCTTCAGGTGAGCTCCTTTCTTTCATGATTTCTTGCATGTGATTTAGCTACTCTGCGTGCAGTCGCATGTTTCAGGGTCTCTTTCCTTGTCTTTCATGACCATGACACTTTTGAAGATTACTTGCCAGTTTGTAGAACACATTTCTATTTGGGTTTGTCTGATATTTTTCTTATGATTTGACTGAGTTTATGCATTTTTGGCAAGAAAACTTAATCGGGGCCACATGATATCAATATGTTTTATTCCTAGTAATGTTAACCTATTTACTAATCACAGTGGCTTATTTGCGCGTAATTTGCTTTTTGTTTTTGGTCAGAGCGTCTAGTCAAAATGCTGTTTTGCAGTTACTTAGATTATTTTCTTTTCCATTCCTTTGGTGTGGTTCTCTTTTTCATCTGAAATATAGTACATTTGTTACTGCTTATATTCTGTTTGAGTTCCTGGTGTTTAGTTGATTTTACTTATTTTACTCTATCTGAACATTATAGTAGAAGCAGCACTTTCTCCTTCCTACTACCACCTCCATTTTCATTTATTCCCCATTCCCTGTAAGTAACCGATCTCTTTTTTTCTGATTTATCCTTTTAAAATCTCTTATGCAAATGATACATATATTTTTTCTTATATCCCAGTTTTTTCTTTCAGTATAATTGTTAAAATTTGATATATAATCCACACATCATAAAACATCCTTTTGGAAGAATGCACAATTCAGTGACATAAATATGTATATACCCCCACCCCCACCCCTGTGGTGCAGACATTACCACTATCTAATTCCAGAACATTTTTATCACCAAAAGAAACCCTGTGCCCTTTACTAATCGTTCCTCGTGTCCTTTTTGATAGCCGCTACTTTACTTTCTGCTACTTTGTTACTATTCTAAACCTTTTATATTCATGGACAGTCTTACATGTGCCTTTTTGTGCCTGGTTTCTTTCATTAAGCATAACTTAAAAACATGTGCTATAGCAATACTTTATTCCTTCCATTGCCTGAATGATAGCCATTGTACGTCTGTGTACATTTCTTCATCCTGTCATCCACTGATGAACGCATGGATTTTATTTTGGCTATTAGGAACCCCACTTGAGAATGGTTATGGATATTATAATAAAACATTTATTTTGCTTTCTAACTAAACCACTTATTTATAGAATGATGTTGGCATGTTTTAATATCTTAGCCTTAGTTTCCTTATCTAAAAAACGGGGACAAGAATATTTGCTGCATCATAGGGCTGTTGCTTGGATTAAATTGAAAGTCTTTTTTTTTTTTAAGGTCTTGGATGTGTGCTGCTTTTGACAGGATACAGTTTTATTAAGGCTTTGACTGATAGCCAGCATTGGGGAACTTATGGGCTGATACCTTGCTAGAAATGGAACCTTTCTCTTAGAAAACAAGGGCAGCATGTGCACCACTTAGCAACCATATCTTTGGACTGGGAGAGTAGGAGGCATTGCTGCACACTCACAGATGGCGGCCAGTGGACTGGTCTGATTGTGTGTTGCTCTCTGCAGTTCTGGCAACAATCTATGGCATAAGGCTCTTTAATCTCTAGAAAGGGCTCACTACGCCATGTCTCCCATTCTAGGGCTTCGACCTGTAATTTTTCTCACTCCAGTTATCATTCCAGCATACCTACAGGTGTTTCCAGTACACCCACCAATGCTTGGTCTTGCTTTTGCCTCGATAGTTCTTTCGGATCTCTTCACTTCTTGCACTCTGAAGCCATTTAGGTTCTGCTTAAAGGGAGAGCCTCAGAGCCTATCTCTCTGGAGAGATCTTCAGTGAGCACATTATAGAAAATAGTGACCCTCTCTTATTCCCTTGACACTTTTATTTCTTATACCACTTGTACTTCCTGAAATTTACTTATTTATCTACTTATTATTTGTTTTACTATACTAGAATGTAAAGTCTAGTACAGCAGGGAGTTTACCTGTCTTGTTCATTTCAGTGCCTGAAAAAGTCTTTGACACATAAGTCAGGGGCATGTATCTAAAATGTTATTTGTGGAGTCAAATAGTCTCCAAAGAAAATTAAGTATTTTTATCTGTGAAAATGGTGCAGTGGCCACGTCTGATCTCTGGTTACACAAGGGAGGAGAATCCGACTCCTCAGCAGCCTAAGGCCTACTGCCATGAGGCAGAGGTCAGACATGCCTCCACCCTCATCTTCCTTTTACCCTCTGCTGACACCACCCATTCCTTCCACAGAACTCTCCTTCTTTGCTGGGTTCCATAGTCCATTGCAATGGCCACCTAGAACTCACAGGTTAAAGGGTTTATTAGGGAAATTAACAGGTTACCACAAGCTAAGATCAGAAAATATTAAGAATAGTCATTAGTCTACAGCAACACCTCTCCTTAGTCAGCAGCCAAGTCTCTCTCTGGTCTTCAGCCGCATGGTCAGTGGATTCGGTCTCTGAGCCAGGAAACCCACTCCCTGCTCTGTTTTACAGGTTCAGGCTCAGCAGTGCTTCTCCGCTATGTCTCATGATCTTCTTGCTTCAGCTTCTGGTCTCAGGTGTTCCATGGCATCTGCTGCCTCTGCCACTACAGGCAAGAATTTCCTGCCGGATAGCTCTTCTGCCTTGATGTTCCTGGGAATTCTGGCTTCTAGGCTGTCTCATTCTTAGAGCCATGAGGATGGCAAAATTTAAAGTGTTTTACAACCCTGTTTGCATAGTCCCTCCCAATCATTGGGTGGGAGTTACAGAGACATGGATGGAACAACCATATTAAGAAATGTCACTTTTCCACAACACCCTTTATAGGTCTTAAGCTAAAGGAGAACTGTTAAGTCAGTTAAATAGTGCTGTGAATTTTACATTGTTGCTCACAAGTGAAATGTTAGGATTTAGAATTTTTAACATTACCAAGAGCATCTAGCTATGCATAGGGTGTGCTGAGTAATCTGAAAAATAAACTTGGATTTTCAGTTCTTGTGTTTATAGCAGTGTTTAGCATACTTTTGGGTTGTCCATTAATTATAATGGTAGTGATATTAATGTATTAGTAATGGTACTTCCTCTTGCTTCAGGCAAGCTAATTTTCTTCACTTTAATTTTTTTATTTAAAGTCTATTGATTTTGATTTTATAAGGCGCATTGTTGAAGTTATATATACACACACACATATATATTTAAAATCATTTTATTGGGGGCTCTTACAGCTCATAACATTCAGTACATCAATTGTATCAAGCATTTTTGTACATATGTTGGCATCACCATTTTCTAAAAATTAACTTTCTACTTGAGCCCTTGGTATTAGTTCCTTTTCTCCGGTCCCTTACCGACCTTCCCACTCTCGTGAACCCATGACAAATTATAAATTATTGTTTCCATATCTTCTACCCACTGCTGTCTCCCTTTACCCACATTTCTGTGTGTGTCCCCTTGGGTGGTTGGGGGTGGTGGTGGTGTTTCTACAATCTGTTTCTCCTTCCTCCCCTTCTACTCTCCCATTTCCCTGCCCTCCCGGTATTCCTACTCCCATTTTTGTACCTGAGGGGTTTATCCTGGATTCCATGTGTAGTGTACATGCTCCAGTCTAGCCAGAACTTAAAGGCATGATAGTTGAAGGTGAGGAAGCCTCAAAGAACCAGAGGAATGTTGTGTTTCATAGTGCTATACTGTGTCCTGGTTGACACATTCCTTCTTTGTGACCCTTCTGTGAGGGGATTTGGGTTTCTTCTCTGACCCACCTTGTACTCAACCATATGTTTTTTTGTTTTGTTTTGTGTCTTCTGATGCCTGTTACCTGATCCTGTTGACATCTGATGATCGCACAGGCTGGTGTGTTGCTTCCATGTAGGCTTGTTGCTTCTCTGTTAGATGGCCGCTTGTTTAACTTCAAGCCTTTAAGACCCCTTTAAGCCTATACTTTTGATAGCTGAGCACTGTCAGCTTTCTTTACCACATTTGCTTATGCATCCATTTTGTCTTCAGCAATTGTACCAGTGGGTGAGCATCACAGAATGATAGGTTGTTAGAACAAAGTGGTCTTGCATTGAGGGGAGGGCTTGAGCAGAGTCCCAAAGTCTGTCCACTTTCTTAATGCATTCTTAACATATATACATAGGCCAATACCTCTATTTTTATCAATTAATATATTTACATATGTACCCACCTATGTTTATACCTCTATCCATAGCTTTGCTTCCTAGATATTTTCTGTTTTCTTTTACCTTTCTCCTGCCCCACCATTATGCTCGCCCTTCTTCTGCCTCTTAGTACTTCCTCTCAGCTAGATTGCTGTTGCTCCAATACCAACTTTTAAATTTTGAATTGTAACAGTTCTTTATATGTTCTGGATGCAACTCTCCTTTCAGTTACTGGAGTTTCAGGGATTTCTTCCAATGCAGTGTGTTGTTCACTTTCTTGATGATGTCCTTTGAAGTACAAATGTTTTTAACTTAATATAGTAGTACTTATAGAAGCCCTTTAACAATTTTGGGGGCATCTCTTTAGGCCTTCCCTACTAATCACTAAGCTATTAAACTCCTTGGTCATAGCAATTTTATATGATAATTTTTATTCTTAATAATTTTATTGGGGACTCATACAGCTATCACAATACATACATGCATCCATTGTGTCAAGCACATTTCGACATTTGTTGCCATCATCATTTTCAAAACATTTCTTTCTACTTGAGCCCTTGGTATCAGCTCCTCATTTTTTGCCCTCCCTTACCCACCCTCCCTCCCTTATGAATCCTTGATAATTTATAAATTATTATTCTTTTATGTCTTACACTGACCGATGTCTCCCTTCATCCACTTTTCTGTTGTCCCTCCTCCAGGGAGGGGGTTATACATAGATCATTGTGATTGGTTCCCCTTTTCCCCCCACCTTCCCCTCCCCTCCTGGTATCGCTACTCTCATTATTGGTCCTGAGGGGTTTATCTGTCCTGGATTC
>NW_022107947.1:1858424-1865754 GCF_000313985.2 Echinops telfairi | reverse complement strand
AGGCATCCTACACCCTCCTTACCGTCAATTTTAGATCACTTGTTGTTCCCTTGTTCTTGGGTTTGTTAACACCCATATCCTTTCCCCTGCCTCCCCCTCTCCTGTGTCACCCCCACCCCAACCATCAGTCCCATTGTTTTCTCCCTTGGATTGTTTATCCCCCTATCTTATCTAGATAGGCATGCAGAGACAATAATAAGCACAAAAATAAGACAGAGCAAAACAAAACAACAAAAGAAAACACAACAACAAAAACAACAGCAACAACAAACTAATGACAAAGAAAAAAAAGAATAGAAAAGCCTACAAATAGTTCCAGAACTGTTTGTTGACCTTTAGGAGTGTTTTCTGGTTGAGTTTGCTGGGGTGCCACCTCCTGACTCCAGCGTCTATTTTTGGTTTTCCCTGGGGACTTCATTGCTTGGCTCCCCTTGCTGCACTGTTGCACTCCCTTAGCGTTTTGTCCTGGTGTGGTAGGTCAGATCGGGCACAATTCCTGCACTGTTTCTCCAGTGTTGTCCCTCATAGTGATATGAGTCAGTGAGGGACGTCTTGTCTCAGTGGAGCCGGCCCTATGGTCCTCTCTGTGTATTGGCTGCTCTGAGCAGGAATATCGTCCTTAGGGGTTGGTGGATGTAGTCTACACTCTCTCCTTCCCTCTTCGTTTGCTCCTGTGTGCTCTGGTGATAAAATTTAAGTAAGCAATATTTCCAGTACCAGAGTACTTGGAAATAAGCAAATTATTTAATATTGAACTTAACCAAAAAAAATTGCTGGAGAAACAATTCTAAATTTTAGGAATACTATAAGGCAGAGTAGAAATGCCCCGATAGGATTTCCAAGGCTGTTGTCTTTATGGACATAGACTGTCATATCTTTCCTGAAGAGTAACTGGTGGGTTCAAAGTGCTAATCTTTTGGTTAGTAGCCAAGCACTTAACCACTGTACCACTCATTACTCTAGAGCAGCGATTCTCAACCTGTGGGTTGTGACCCCTTTGGAGGTCGAATGACCCTTTCACAGGGGTCGCCCAATTCATAACAGTAGCAAAATTACAGTGATGAAGTAGCAACGAAAATAATTTTATGGTTGGGGGTCACCACAACATGAGGAACTGTATTAAAGGGTTGCAGCATTGGGATGGTTGAGAACCATTGCTCTAGAGCTAGGAAGGTTTTATTATCAATGTAACTTAAAACCATGATAGGGAGGTAATAGAGGATCTTTTTTTTTTTTGAGGACCATTTTTATAAGATAATCAATTTTCTTATAAAAATTCAGTCATATATAATTAAATTTTGTCAGTAAATGGTTATAGTTTCTGCTTTCTCAAAATTGCTCATTCTTTTGCAAAGAATGAAGGGGAATGCTGGATAGATTTATATTGTTTAATGATAGTGGTGAGTTGAAAATGACTAAGTGGCAGTGCATGTGTGTTTTGGGGGCTTGGTGATGGTGGTTGTGATTAGGAAGCAGACAGGTGCACTTATAAAGGAACAATACTGACTAACATTTATGGAAGTTTTACTGTGTATCAGGCACTGTGCTGAGCGATTTGTGGTATTACTTAAACACTGTTTAAACTTAAGAAGTAAAATCCTATTTTGCAAATAAGGAAATTGAATCATAAAGTAAGTTGCCCAAGTTTACACAGCTAATTAGTGGCAGAACATTGATTAGATTTCAAAAATGAAGCTGGTATTGGGGAAGAAGGAATATTGGCAGAAACCAAGAGGAACAGAACATGGAAATGGCTAGTCTCTGATGGTGTTTCCCGCCCACCACCTATCCCCACAAAAAAACTAAACAAAACAGAGCAGAAACAATTAAACTCAATTCTGACTCATCATGACCCACAGGATAGAATAGAGTTGCTCCTTGAGGTTTCTGAGGCTACGAATCTTTAAGGGAACAGAATGCCTCTTATTTCTCCCTTTGAGCAGCTGGTGGACTTAAACTGCTAACCCACTACATCAGCAGGGTTCCCACGATGGTGTTGGCTCACCTAAAATCCCATCCAAGTAATGTGTGTGGGTAGGACTCTTTGCATGGGTGTGTAGGAGTTCATAGTGATCATGGTACAGAATTTTAGAAGCCGGCATATTGCTTTCTTTTTAGTTCTTTTTTTGCTAAGGCGAAAGGGGGCTAGATGTTAACACAGATGAGTAATTGGTATTGAATTGCTTTTTAAAGATATTAGTGAGTTTTTATATTCCCAAATCTAAAGTTTTACTTAACAGACGTTGAACCCCCGATAATATTGAGAAAGATCAGTGGTCTAGAAACAAGTAAGCAGTGAAATAATGTAGTTGCTTATAGTTTATTAGTTTATCAAGTACTTTTGTGAACTTTTTCTCATTTTCATAACAGCTCTGTGAGATTGGCAGGCAGATGTTACTCCCCCATTTGACTCACCTCTGCAGAGGAGAGTCCCTAATGAATGATCCCAGAGTAAGCTCTAGTTGGCAGATCCTCTTTTGTGAAGGTCTGCAATCAGAATGTAGAAGTTGCCATTCCTAGGCAAAAGTGCCAGTGTAACTGGTGGACTTTTATATTGAATGGTGTCTCATTCTTGATCTCCTAAATAGTGACTAGAGCAGGGGTTCTCAGCTTCCGAATGCCGTCACCCTTTAATACAGTTCCTCATGTTGTGGTGACCCCAACCATAAAATTATTTTCATTGCTACTTCATAGCTGTAATTTTGCTATTGTTATGAATTGTAATGTAAATCTCTGATAGGCAGTATGTATTTTCATTGTTACAAACAACATAAATTAAACATAGTGATTAATCACAAAACAATACGTAATTATATATTGGGAAATATTTATTTCTAATTACAAATAAATGAAACTTTGCCTTGAAGCATGGTGTAGCATGGGTCTTCACGCCGGGTACTCTCCGGGTACTCATATGTGGGTGGACCTGCCTGCAGACGGATAGAGGAGCGGTGTCTCGGTTCCTAGACCATTGGAAATAGTGTTTTCCGAGGATCGTTTAAACCCCAAAAGGGTCACGACCCACAGGTTGAGAACCACTGGACTAGAGTTGCTTAATCAGTAGCAGAAGGTGCTTGGTGTAATGAAGGAACCAAATGGTATATTGTAATTGGCATGCTCTTATCTATGTGTGTTATATGGAAAGCATAGGCATACATTTTAAGGAATGTAATTGAGCTTAAGACTTTAGTTCTAACAACAACACTGTTGTAATAATCTTCAAAGCAATATCATAATTAAAACCTACTTACAGAGATGTTGTTTTAGTAGCACTGTAGATTAGAGGGGAGGAGCCCACTAGTTGGGCTGCTAACTGAAAGGTCGGCGTGAAAGAGGAGGCTTACTACTGCCATAAAAAGTTACCATCTCTGAACCCCACAGAGGCAGGTCTATCCTGTTCTATAGGGTGTAGTATGTCTTGTGTCCTCTGTTCTTACTTCTCCTGTTGCTTTGAAAATGATGTGACTTTTGTCTAATTTAAATTTGCCTGATATATAAACAGGGGCTTTTCAAAACTTTCAAAGGTATACTGTACAACTGAATTAAGTCAGATGCTAATTTCACAGAAGCCTTTCATTTTAAAGTCACAAAAGTGGACAAAGTCTTTGTTTTGCACACATCTAAGGAATTGCTGGGTATGTTTTATTCTTAAATTCTTTTAAGATGCTTTCAGTGTTGTGTGTTATTTTCTTTTAACATGGTACTCTCATACTGCCTCCTTATCACCTCCTCCTCCCTTCTTGGTCTGCCATCTGTTAGGCTGTTTAGAGCAGAGACGCAGGAAAAGGCTTGTTGTACACAAGATAAGCCTAGTCCCCTTTGAGAGAGCTCAGTGAACTGGTGTGCTTATGCAGCAAGTCTACTGGTGATAAATTCCAGAAGTACCGTAGGCACATTGGGACAAGAAAGATAGTGATGACTGTGCAATGATGTTTGCATTTTTGTCCTGTGACTATTCTTTATTTTATAAGTAGAAATTAGAAATTAGTCATGCTTATAGTTTGCATCATGGAAAGTTATAAATTGGTTTGTTATTGCTAACAGACTTGAAAATAAGAGTTATTACTTGGGAGAGCTGTCATGTTTTTTTCTTCAGTATTTTGTTTTTAATTCATTAAATTAATTTTCCATGAACATTTTTTATACAAATTGTTCTTGGACATTGATTAGTTTTCACAGTGTGTCAGCCTTCTCATAGTTTCCATTCTGCTTGTTCTTTTTCGATGGATCTAGCTGTATTTCCTACCTTGCCTCTCATCTTTGTTTTTGGTTAGTGCTGACTGGTTTCATATAGTGATGTCTAAGGAACACATTGTTTATAGGTGATGTTTTTTTTCTTTAAAAAAAATTATTTTCCCTTCAGGACCCAGTGGTGAGAGTGGCGATACCTGGAGGGTGGAGGGAAGGTGTGGTAGAACAGGGGAACCGATGACAAGGATCTACATATAACCTCCTTGGGGGATGGACAACAGAAAAGTGGGTGAAGGGAGACGTTGGACAGGTAAGATATGACAAAATAGTAATAATTTATAAATTATCAAGGGTTCATGAGGGAGGGGGGAGCACGGAGGGAGGGGGAAAATGAGGAGCTAATATTAAGGGCTCAAGTAGAAAGCAAATGTTTTGAGAATGATGATGGCAACAAATGTACAAATGTGCTTGACACATGGAAGTATGTATGGATTATGATAAGAATTGTACGAGGCCCCAATAAAATGATTAAAAAAGAAAAGAAAACAAAACAAAAAAAATGCTTTTATTGGGGGCTCTTACATCTCATAACAGTCCATACATCAGATGTATCAGTCACATTTGGGCGTATGTTGCCATCATTTTCAAAGCATTTTCTTTCTACTTGATTCCTTGGTATCAGCTCCTCTTTTATCCCTCCTTCCATCACCCTCCCACCCTTGTGAACCCTTTATAAATTATAAGTTGTTATTTTCAGATTATCACACTGTCTGCTGCCTCCCTTCACCCATGTTTCTGTTTTACGCCCTGACCCTCACTCCCCTTCTTTCCTCACCTCCTCCCTACCCTCATGTCATCGCTACTCCCATTACTGTTCCTGAAGGATTTATCTGTCCTGGATTCTGTGTGTTGAGGGGTCTTATATATATATCAATGTACATGTTCTGGTCTAGCCGAATTTGGAAGGTAGAACTGGGTCATGATAGTGGGGGAGTGGGGAGAAGCCTTAAAGAACTAGAGGAATGTTGTTGTGTGTATCCTTGGTGCTATAATGCACCCTTGATGACTCATTCCTTCATTGTGACCCTTCTGTGAGGGTATGTCCAATTGTCTACAGATGGGCTGTGGGTCTCCATTCCAACTCTTCTGGGTCTCCATTCCAACTCTCTTCATTTGCATCGATATGATTGTTTTGGCTCTTCCGATACCTGATACCTGATCCCGTCAACAGCTTGTGATCACACGGGCTGGTGTGCTTCTTCCATGTGGGCTTTGTTGCTTTCCTGCTAGATGGCCGCTTGTTTAGTTTCAAGCCTTTAAGACCCCCAGATGCTAATTTGTCTAATAGCTGGGCACCATCAGCTTTCTTCACATTTGCCTATGCACCCATTTTGCCTTCAGTGATCTTGTCAGGAAGGTGAGCATTACAGAATGCCAGGTTATTAGAACAAAGAGTTCTTGCATTGAGGAAGGGCTTGAGTAGAGGCCAATGTCCATCTGTTACTTTAATACTTAACATATAAATATATGTGCATAGATCTATATCCATATCGTTTTATATTAATATATTTACATATATACATGCCTATATTTATACCTCTTTTGCCTCCTAATTCTTTTCTCTATTTCCTTTTACTTTCCTCCGGGCCTGCTATCCTGTTCGAACTTCATTCGGCTCTCTGAATTCCTCTTTATTACACTGCACTTAATCAAACCCTACTAGACATTCTACGTCCTTGTCATCATAAGTTTTAGATCTCTTGTTGTTCCCTTGTCCCTGAGTTTGTTGACTACCCCCCTCCATTTTCTCCACATCCTCCTTTCCCAGATCCCCCTGAACCATTGGTCCCATTGTTTTCTCCTCAGGATTGTTTATCCTATTTTATATAGATAGGCATAGAGAGAAAAAGGAGAAGAGAAAAAAAAAAAGCCCATAAATAATACCAGGCCTGTCTGCTGATCCTTATGAATGTTTTCCAATTGGGTCTGATGAGGTGCCAAGCCCTGCCCCCAAGTCAGAAGTCTATTTTTGGGATTTCTCGAAAACTTCATTGCTTTGCTCCCCTTGCTGCCCTGTTGCGCTCCCTTGTGTTTCACCCCAGTGTGTGTGGGTGGGTGGGGGGCCAGACAGGGCACAATTCCCACACTGTGTCTCCAGTACCATGCTGTGGGTCAGTGAAGGGACATCGTCTGTGCCTTGTAGTGGGGCCAGGATGCGGTCCACACACTCTCTTTGCTCTTTTGCTCCTATGTGGTCTGGGCAAATCCGTCACTTTCTCTGGCTGTATCTTCAGTGTTTTCCTCTGTAGTGCATTCTTCTGGGCAGTAGGGTCAACATAGTTGGGATTTGGGCCGACCATACATTGCCCCCCAGGCTTGGTGCACCAGGTTGAGGTCTGGTTCCTCTCTTCCTTTCCTGTGGAGACGTAAATATAAACAATACCCTCCCCATGGGTGGGTTAAGTGCTCTGTTCCCCCATTACTCATGTCATTTTCCCCCCTTTCCCCTCCTTTTTTAGTTGGCTGTCGTATACACCCCTGGGTTGAGTTTGACCTCTACCAGAGTGCTTAGACCTTGCCCTGAGAATTTGTGCATTTAGGGATGCACAGTACTCCAAAGGATGTATGTAACAGTTTTTTAATCCATTTGACCATTGATGGAAATTGAGGTTGTATCCAACTCTTTGTGATTGTGAACTGCACTGTGATGAACATAAAGTCACCTACTATGATGGTTGAGCCTGTGATTTCTTTTTTCATCTTTTGGGGCGTTCGAATTTTGCAGGTCTCTTGTTAGGCATGTGTATATTTATTATGCTCACTGGTTTTTGATCTACTGTTCCCCTGAGCATTATGTAGTGCTCCTCCTTATCGCTTATTATGGTTTGCACCTTGAGATCGGTTTTGTCAGAGATCAGGATCGTTAACCCCTGCTCTTTTTGAATTGCCATTTGCTTGGTATTATTTTTGCCAGCCTTTGATTGTCCGCCTCTTTTATCTGCAAGCTTGAGATGTGTCCCTTGTAGGCAACAGTTCAGTCTATTGATATTCAGAGTTATTACATCCATCTGTGGACTCTGTAATGTCATCTTGTACCTTTTGTGTTGGGTGTTTTCCTACCTCCCTTCTTTTTTTTTTT
>NW_022107947.1:1838587-1856935 GCF_000313985.2 Echinops telfairi | reverse complement strand
CCCCGGAACTGTCAGTCCCGTTGTTTTCTCCTCCAGCCTACCTCCCTTCTTATCAGTGTGTTGTGTGTGGGTTCATTTTTGCATTCTTTTCTCTGTTAAGCCAATGCTGTCTTGGAGGCTGTTTTCAATGTGTTGACCTCTGACCTTCTATTTGTGCTTGGTGAGTGTTGTTCTTTTAATGTATTCTTTGAGTTTTTCTTTGTCCTGGAAGACTCTTGTTCTTCATCTATCATGATAGATAATTTGGCTGGGTAGAGTATTCTTGGGTTTGCATTATTTTCTTTAAACTTTCGGAAGATATTATCCACTCTCCTATGTTGTCTGCTGATAGGTTTGAATATGTTATTATTTAGGTGACTTCCGTGCCACCCCCCCACCCCCACCCCCAATGCTCTTATGATTTTCTCCTTTTCTCAAAGTCGGGTAGTTTAATTATTATATACCTTGGTGAATTCTTCCTGGGATTCAGCCTAGCTGGTGTCCTCGCTGCTTCTTGAATAGTTACCTGATTTTCATTCATTAAGCTGGGGAAGTTTTCCTCTAGGAATTCCCTTGCTATTTTTGCCGTTGACCTCTTCATTGTGTTTTGTTCTAGTAATCCAATTATTCTTATGTTCTTCATAGCATCAGGCATTGTTCTCATGTTTTCTTCAGCTTCTCTGATTATGTTGTTTGACTTACCTCTTCGTTGAAGTCTGCCTAGTGTCTCTGAGGTCACTGGAACGGTTCTCTGCTTCTTTTGGTCTACTGATGAAGTCTGTTTACTTGTTATTTGCTTTTGTTACCTAGCTCCCTAACTCTCGTATTTCACTTTGGTGCATGGCCTTTATCTCCTCTATTGTTTCATTCTTTTTCTGTATTGCTTCCTTCATGTCCTGTATGACTCCAAGCAGCATTCTGAAGATTTCTTTCTGTGGTAGATCAACTTCTGCTTCTTCTATACACATTGCTAGGTTCAGGACTTTTGACATTGCATTTTGTTTCTCCTATTTTTTTGTTGAGGTTGTTGTGGCTGGTTGTTGTCTGCATGTCATTTTGGAGAAGCTTGGCACCATTTTCTAGGGAGTCAAAGAACTGGGCTTTGTTTTTTGCAGGCTGCTTGGAATGCTTCTGTGGACTGCTTGTAGCCAACTGCCCTTTTGGGGATGGGCTACTGCTTTGTCCCACTGGGGTTTCCCTTTCACCCTAGCCTATCAGAATTTCGTTGTTTGGAGGGCGGGTTGGATGGCCCTTTCAGGCGTCAGGCACTGCAGTCAGACTGTGTCATGTTTGACTACCGCTTGGGCTTGCCTAGGAGTCCATTTTCGGCTGTGGAAGCTGTGTACAAATGGTCGACTGACTTTGACCACAGCTGTGCAGACCACAGTCCCAAGATGAGTGCTGGTCTGGGAGCGTGAGTTGCTGGGTTTGGAGGACAGCTGGGAGGGGAGGGTTCATCTCTGGTTAGAGGCACTATGGGCTGGTGGAGGGAGGGAAGGGTAGTCCCCAGCTGCGACTGTTATTTTTGTGCAGACTGCGGAAGAGTGCTGGGCGTAGTGGGGGAAAGGTGGTAGATTGCCAGTTGTGGAGGAGGGATCTGCCATCAGGCAGAGGGAGGGTCCCTGGGGCTGCAGAAAAAGCTACGTGTGCACAGCGGTGATTTGGGGTGTCAAACCTCAGCTGCAAGAGCCTCTGCTGAGTGACTGGCAAACTTAAGGTGCAGTGGCTGGGCGTGCTTGGACAGCCAGGGGGCTGGTAGCCATGGTGGGATCCACAGCAGCGTGGGCCGAGCTGGCTGGAGCAGCCTTTGCATCAGGCCACAGGTCTCTGGCACTTCACAATGGCTGTAGGAGATGGGGTGAAAGTCAGTTCCTGGTTTAGGGAAGTGCTCTGGGCTGTTGCTGAGATTAACCGACAGCCTCAGATCCTCCAGTGGGCCCTCCTGATCTCCCTACTTAAAGATATCCACAGAAATCCGAGTGGGCTGCCTGAGTGAGCTGCCTACCTGGTCGCCATCTTGTCGGAAGTCCCAAAAGGTGACCTCAGGGAGTGATTTCATTTTCCGGGTAAAAAGGCATCTCTGGGTTCCCCAAGTTTCTATCAGTCCAGCAAGTTTGATCTTTTTTATGCATTTGAGTTTTATTCTTCATTTTCTTTCCATTTTAACCAAGACTTTCAATTGCATTACTGGTCAGAATAGTTGGTAATGGTATCGACGCACCTTTCGTTCTTCTGGTCTCTAATTAGAAGATGCCATGATTCCTGTGGCTGTTAGTCCTATTGACTAGTTTCTTCTTTGAATCTTTGGTTTCCTTCATCCTCTTTTTATTCCAAATGAGTAGAGGCCCAATCTTTGTATCTCAGATGCCTGTTGCAGAGCTTTAAAAAAGACCCCAAGAGCTGCTGGCCAAAGTAGGATGTAAAAATGAGCTTTACAAACTATGTTATGCCAGTTGACTACAATATCCATAAAACTATGGCCCTAGAATAAAACTAAAAACCATAAAATCAAAATAAGATCAGGCTGGATAAAGACTAGTGGAACCCTAAAACACCCTTAGTCACCCTTCAGGTATGAAATTGAACACCTCTGTAGCTCAATTTTCACAACTTAGAATAATCAACCATATATAGAAACCATTGTTGCTATGAGTCAGAATAGAGTTGATGGCAATGGATTTGGTTTTGGGGTAACATAAAAGGGCTGGCATTTACCCAAGGTCAAAATATATAGGAGACCTTTGAAAGGAGGAGGAATGGAAACAGGAAATACAGGGAGGAAATGGGATAATTGATAGTGTATTGAAGAGGGCACAGTGGATAAGATGTAAGAATTATGTCTGAATCATCAAATGTAAAACTGATATGTTCTATAAATAGTCACCCAATTTATAATCAAAGGTTTTAAAACTATTAAAAAAAAAGAAAAAATTTGAAAAAGACAATGGTCTTAAGCTCTTCAACCCAGGCAACCAATTTCATAAGTTGTTTGGATATATTTAAGAAGTCTCCACAGTTATGCTCTTTATGTGCTTTATTATTTCTATGAGTATATAGATGTACAAACACACAAGTATTTATATATACCTACAGATTAAGTAGAAACGCCAGTGGTGTAGTGGGTAATGCTAATCTCATTGGAAACCACCAGCTACAAGGGAGAAAGATGAGGTTTGCTACTCCTATACAGAGCAATACCGGGAGAGTGGAGGGAAAGTGGGGGAGAAAGGGGAAACAGATTACAGGGATCTACATATAACCATCTCCTTGAGGGATGGACAGCGGAGAAGTGGATGAAGGGAGCCGTTGGATGGTGTAAGATACGACAAAATAATAATTTATAAATTATCAAGGATTCATGGGGGAGGAGGCAAGGGGGGGGGGAATGAGCTGATACCAAGGGCTCAAGTAGAAAGCAAATGTTTTGAGAATGATGATGGCAACATATGTACAAATGTGCTGACACAATGTATGGATTGTGATAAGAGTTGTACGAGCCCCCAATGAAATGATTTTTTTAAAAAGTGTTAGAGTCTTAGAAACCCATTGAGGCAGTTCTATTCTGTCCTATAGAGTCAATATGAATCAGAATTGATTGGATGGCATTGAGTTTGAGTTTGATTTTATAGTTAAACTGAGAAGCCCTAGTGAGGTAAGAGTTGGAGAGCTAACTGGAAAGTCATTGGTTTGAACCCTCCGGTTGCTCTGAGGGAGAAAGATGAGGCAATCTGCTTTTGTAAAGATTGACAGCCTCAGATATCCTATGGAGCAATTCTGAATGGGTCCTATAGGGTCCCTATAAGTCAGAAACAACTTGACACAGTGGGTATAGGTGGTACACTCACATATTCCTTCCAATATGTATATAGGAATACACTTGTACCTATATTGAAAAATGGAATCGTTTGTAACACTTACTGGTCATTTTTTCTTATACTTTTTATTGTGTCCATTCCTTTAGTCAAGTTTTGTGGACTTCACCATTATTTGGTATAATCTTTCTCATGAACCCCAAATAACATGTGTACTATGTAGAAAGTGGTTCCCCATCTTCCCCCCTACCATCCTTAGTAGCCATCAAAGAATATTCCTTTTGATGGGTATATCTATTCTTAACTTATTATAGTATTGGGACCACAAAATATTTTTCCCTTTGTAATTGGCTTATTTTACTCAGCATAATGCTTTCTAGATTCAAAGATGTTTTTTGAACTCATTGTTTTTTATAGTTGTATAGAATTCCATTGTATGAGACACAGTTTACTCATTTATCTCCTGAGGGATGCTTGGGCTACTTCATCTTTTTACTATTATGAATACTGCAGTGAACATTAGCATGTCTATTCATGTCACTGGTCTTATATCTTAGACACACACAGTAGGATTGCTGGATCATATGGTATTTCTAGTTCTAGCTTTGTGTGGATATACTATAGTTCCATAATAACTCCCTTGTCATTGGTTCGATGCCAACTCATAGGACAGGGTAGAACTGCCCCTGTGAGTTTCTGAGATTAACTGTTAACGGGAACAGAAAGTCCGGTCTTTCTCACAAGGAACAGCTAGTAGTTTTCAGCTACTGACCTTGGGGATCATAGCCTAAAGAATAAACACTGCCACTGTCCCCACTCCTACCTCCCATCATTACCATTTTTACAGCAACCAGACAGTGTAGTTTTGGACTAAACTGTGCCTAATCTGAGGCCGAGTGTTTTCATTCGTCTCATGTACATGTAAAAGGTGGATGAATAGGGAAGAACGCAGAAGAATCGATTCATTTGAATTATAGCATTGGTGAAGAGTATTGGAAGAAGTGCAGCCAGCATGCTCCTTAGAAGTCAGGATGGTGAGACTTTGTCTCACATACTTTGGATCCCTGGAAAAGGACACCAGGCTTTGTTAAGTAGAGGGTCACTAAAAATGAGTAAAACCCTCAACAAAATAAATTGAAACAGTCGCTGGAACAGTGGGCTGAGACATAAGAATGATTGTGAAGATGGGCAGTGTTTCCTTCTGTTGTGCATTGGTTTGCTATGTGTGAGCTGACTAGGCATCACCTAACAAGTAGCTAATGATTATGAGCATCTTTTTGTGTATTTATTGGTCACCAGAATTTCAGCTTTGATGAAATATCTGTTTATGTCCTTTGTCCATTTTTTGATTGGGCTGTTTGTCTCTTTTGTTGTTGCAATTTTCTGTGTACCCTTGGATAGGTTGTTGCCAAAATTTTTTCCCAGTCTGTAGGCTCTGTTTTGCTAAAGTTGTTTGGTCAACAGAAGTATTTAATTCTTAGAAGGCCCTAGTTATCTATAAATTACCTTCTGTAAAATCAGTTGTGCAATCACAATCAGTTCTAGTGTTCCCCCCTACTGCCTTCATTATTTACTCCCCAAATCCCCTTTCTCTCCCTATTGCCCAAATCCCACTCCCCACCCTTGCATTCCCTGTAACCCCTTGTATCAGTTATTCTCATTATGTATCCACTCCTCCTGTGCTTCACAACTGGAAAACCCAACAGGAAATAATAAACAAAATCACACTAAGGTGATAAGGTTAAAATCATAATAATATAAAGACAAAAGTACAAATAATGTGTAAGAAGGAAAAGACCCCATCAACATTCAAAAAGGGAGGAAATTTCTGTCATGAAATACGTAAGAGATACTTGCCCTCAGTACAAGTTTCATATGGTGGTCAACTGCCCAAGTATCGAGTTCGATCCAGCATAATCAACATTACAATAGTCTCTGCCCGATAGTAAGGCTCCTGTGAGACTCTTGCCTTTGGCTAGAACAGATTTGCCAGGGGCTCAGTCTGACTAGATACTCTGCAGATGGGTTTTGAGTTCACACTGTCCCTTATAGCCTTCTACAAATTGGGTGTTCATAACTTTAGTTCTGATACCTTTCTCTATGCCATATTTGAATTTTATAATTATCATCTTTGGAGCACACAATGGAAGCAGACTGCCACATCTTTGTCTCACAGTGTGGTTGGCAGGTTTATCATGGCTGTAAGTTTTGACATAAGTGTGAGGCCTCCTACTTTGTTTTTCTTAACACCGAGTTTATAAGACGTTATGATTTTGATGCATTTTGATTTTCTCAACAAAAATTACAGAAACTATTTACATTTACCTCCTACCATTTATGCTATTTTTTATTCATTTAATGAGACAAGTATATATCCAAATTCATTTTCTTCTAAGCCTTCTAATACCAAAATTCTTTGTGTGGTGTACCTGTCTCTACGGATATGCGACAGTTTGAATATTAATCCCTGTAAATAGGTGTCATTCATGAAAGCATTACTCTAGTCATAATGTAAATGTGGTCAATTAAGATTCTTAGAAAGTAAACATCAAATGTAAAGACAAACAATGCAGCAAAAATTATTATGTTGACCTGAATGACCCTCACATTCTCGAACCCAATTTCTCAAATGCATAATATTAAGTGTTGTAAATTTTATATAAATATAAAGTATTACATAGTTTCATTTATGTTAATAGTGTGTAATTATATTGTTTTCAAATAAAATAAGTTGCTTTTTAAAGAAAATGTGTTTTGTTTATGTGTCATTTTGTCATGTGTCGGTAGAGACGGGTATATAAGAAATGTCTGCAAACTTAGTGTTAGGATTGTTTTAGTTATTCAGAGCGGCTTTCTTTTTCAAATAAAGTTAGAATGTAGTTTTTGTATTTTATTAAACAATGTTGTGCTTGAGATTCCGTTTATAGCTATAGATGGCTATAGGTTCTATTGATAGTTTCACAATATTCTACAGTGATTTCCATTGATGAAGACCCTTAAGTTTCTTGCTGTGGGGCTTTTTAGTTTTCCCTGGGTTCATCTTTTACCCCCTAGTTGGTTTTATTCCTAGGTATTCTATTTAGGGGTAATTGTAAACGGTACTGATTTCTTGATTTCATTTTCAGAGTTCTCCTTTCTAATATATATATATATATATATATAAATATTAGTATAAAGTATTATACTCTATTAGTATAAAGTATTATTTAAGTATAAGATTTTATGGCAGGTAAACTAATTTAGGTTGGTGGGAAAAGTGTTGATCTTATACTTTGCCACTTTGCTGAATTCTTCTCTTAACTAGCAACTTTTATTTGCAGTCTCTGCAATTTTTTTTGATCATGCAAATAGGTAGTTTTACATCATTCTTTCCACAGTTCTAAGACTTCTAGTACAATATTAAATAAAAGTGGGGGTGATAACAGGCGTCCTTGTCTCATTCCCATTCTTAAGGGAGATGCTGAGTGTAATATTGGCTGTTATTTGCACATATATGCCCTTAATTATATTGAGGAATTTCCCTTATATTTCAATTTTGCAGAGACTTTTTATCAGGAAAGCATGTTGGATTTTATCAAATGCCCTTTCTGCATTGGTTGAAATGATCATGTGATTCTTTTTATCTATGTGATGAATTATGTATTTTGGTAGACTTTCTAATATTGAACCATTTTTGTGTCCCTGATAAGAGTCCTACTTAATCATACTTTTAAAAAATATGCTCTTGAATTCTGTTGGCTAGAATTTTGTTGAGAATTTTTGTATTTATTTTCATGAGGGATGTTGGATTGCAATTTTCTTTTTTATTGGTGTCTTTAGGAGCCCTGGTAGTGTAGTGTTTAGGAGTTGGGCTGTGATCCACATGTTTAACAGTTCTAAACCACCTGCAGACTGCCAGAGAAAGACTGGGCTTTCTACTCCCATAAACAGTTAGTCTTGGAAACCCATAGGGGACCACTGTGAGTCAGCATTGACTTGATGGCAGTGACTTTGGTTTTGGTTTACTTGGCTTTAGGCGCCATGGTGACCTAGTGGTTACAAGTTAGGCTGCTAATCACAAGGTCATCAGTTCAAAACCACTAGACACTCCATAGGAGAAAGAGGAGACTATCTCCTTTTGTAAAGAGTTACAATGTCGGATACTCACAGGGTTAGTTCTACTCAGTCCTACAGGTTGCTATGAGTTGGCATCTACTCAATACACAGTGAGTTTACGTTTTGGGTTTTGCCTGGCTTTGATATGAGGGTTATATTGGCTTCTTAGAATGAATTAGAAAACATTTCTTGCTTCTTTGTGTTTCTCTGTCAACTCAAATTCTTTCTTTTTTTTTTTTTCAAATTATTTCTTATAGTATTCTATTAATATGATCAATTTATATTCATTTATGGCAGGCTGTGGATTAATCTGTTATGGGACTGTGAGAGACAACTGCAGTCGTAAACTGGTAACCCAGTTCCTAAACAGTGTTTTTTTTCTTTTATTATAGAATACTTTAAACATACATTAATAAAATTAAGGAGAATAAATATAAACAATTCCCATTTAGCCGCCACTGAGTTTCAAGAATTATCAACTCATAACAATCTTGTTTTAGCCATGTATTTATCTACCCTTCCCCATTCCATAGATTGTTTTGAGTGAATTACCAAATTTAATTAGTAAATTTCAGAGTTTCTAAAATTTAGACTCTCTTCCTAGTAACATAAACATAATATAATGACTACATTTAAATAATAATTTTACTAAACATTTAATATTTAATGTAGTCAGGTCATATTTCCATGATTATCATATGTTGTATATAAATAACGTGTTTTCTTGAATTGGGACTCAAACAAGGGCCATATGTTATAATTGCTTGGCATGTTAATGTAATAACTTTTGATCTGTAGGTGTTTCCTTCATCCCTTGCCCCCTATAATTTTTGTTAAAATGATTTCTTTGAAAAGCTTCCCAGTCTAATTTTTCTGACTGCATCTCTGCAATGACTTTTAATATGTTCATATCCTGAGTTGTCTGTACATTGGTAAATTATTTAGATTCAGTTTTGATTTTTTCTTTTTTGGTAAGAGTGGTTTGTCTTAGGAGTGGTTTGGTTCCAATTTGGTGTGTATGGTCTTATCTCTTATTATGATGTTAGCAGCTATTAATTATTGGATTGGGCGTTTAATTCAGCAGGTATTATAAAATAGTGAAATTCTATTATGCTTTCTTCATTTATTTGATACAAGTTATATGTTTAGGCTACTATATCCCAGCACTGATGCTAGGATAACTTGACACAGTTTTGTGGTGGTATTCTTTTAAGGAAAGAATGCAAGTTCTTGGGGCAGTTTTTCTACCTCATAACATCTTGGGGAAACTAGTGACCTAAGGAAGAACTTTCAGGAAATTTTGAATGAGAGGGTTTGAAGAAAGTATAAAGATAAATGTCTATTGATGAAGACTGGTTTACCCCAGTGATATGGAGAAACTTCCTGACTTCAGAGTCCATGTTCATGATATAGCCACTACTCTTAGTATTATGGCATACTGAAAGCATTAAATATAAAATAAAAAGAAGATTTAAAATGTGTTTAGAGAGAAAAGACATATTTTTTTTAACTTTCAGACAATCAGGGCCCTAAGAGAAGAATGTGGAGAACTGGCTGTCCCTGTGAAGAAAGGAAACATGAAGACCAGGGAACCATAAAAAAGGTACTCAAGATGAGGTAGATTAGATGATTGAGTTAAGAGGACCCCTAGTGGCACTATGGACTAAGTACTGGGCTTCCAGTCTCAGGTCACACCCCCATCACTTGCTCCAAGGGAGAAAGAAGAGGCTATCTGCCCTCATACAGATTTACAGTCTTGAATCTTTGTTTTTTGGGGGTTTTTTTCAGGCTTGAAATCTTAAGGAGTAATTCTACTCTGTCCTGTAGGCTTCCTAGGAGTTGAAATTGACTCGATGGCAGAGAACTTGGTTATTTGGTTAATACTAGAATTTCAGACATAGAAGTGAATTGGGGATCATTTACTAAGGCATCCCCATTTTATACCTTATATTTGAGATTACACAGTTTATTCATGGATTTATAGTAACAGTAACTCCTTTGTCCATTGAATTAAAGTACATTCACATATATTCTCATTTGATCTTAACATTCCTGGAAGATATTTAGGTAGGTTCTTAACAGCAAAGGTGGTTCTTTAATCCAGGTTTTCTGTTTCTTAAAAGCTAGTGTTGGGATGAATCTAGAAAACATGGTGCTGAGTGAAGTAAATCAGCCACAGAAGGACCAATACCATATATTTTCACTTAAATGAAATAATCAAACATATGGAAACCAAAAACTATTAGTGTTTTTTAAAAATGGAAGAGAGGGGGTAAGAGGTAACTTTTGAATAGGGTGCATTGATTGTGTGCTAATGGTGGTAGATTAATTTGGTAAACAATAACAAAAAT
Organism: Echinops telfairi; assembly: GCF_000313985.2. Classification (NCBI taxonomy): domain Eukaryota; kingdom Metazoa; phylum Chordata; class Mammalia; order Afrosoricida; family Tenrecidae; genus Echinops; species Echinops telfairi. The sequence continues at coordinate 1,846,698 of NW_022107947.1, read as the reverse complement.
AGTTGCAAAATGGAATCAATGTCATGGAATTGCACATTTAGAAATTGCTGGATAACTGTACCATATGTTTTCTGTATATTTTCACCATAATTAAAAAGAAAAAATTATAAGAGGAATAATCTTTTTTAATAAGCTGCATTCTTCTCCAAAAGCCGAGTTTTGTTTTAGTACTAACCATTTCTTAGGTTCTTGATGAAAATAACATATTAGAGAAGAGTAGTGCATTCTTTTAAAATGAGAGTTGAAAAAATAAAACGAGAGGAGTTGTGTCAGAAAGGAAAGGTTGCATTTAGCAAATGAAATAACTCTGTCTCAGACATGAAAAGAACTGTATGCTTGTTTTAAAAAGTAATTTTATGAGTTGTATGAGCCCCTAATAAAATGATTTTTAAAAAAAGTAATTTTAAAAGCTGGCTTAAGAAGATACTAAAAAATAGAAAGGCGAAAAAAGTTATCTGTTGTTACACCACTCAGAAATAATCATTGTTAAATTCTAATCGGTAGTCTTCCAGATTTCTTTCTATATCTATCTATATATGAGATTCAAAAATTTATGCATGTTGTTTTATATAACCTGTAATCCTGCATTCTTAAAAGAGGACATTGATATTTGCCCTCTTGCACAGTAAAAAAAAAGCACATGTAGAAAAAACAGGAATAAAATGGTAATTAATGTCCTGGGAAAACTGAAATGTGTAAGTACTACCCCCACCCCTACATCTCCCCCTCCCCCCATTCCCTACCAATCCCTCAACTAACACACTAATAACTGACCTGTTAGTAAAGGCTGGATGAGTAGACAAAAAATATATTTGAGTTTAGGATAATTTCAGGAGGGAATGAATAGTGTAACATCTTATATTTCTGTAGAATTTAAGATTATTTGACTACTGTGTGGTTTGACAGAAAATAAGTCTTGTGTAATATACTAGATGAAAAGATAAGTGACGGAACTTTATAAGCAGGCATAATAAAAATATAGTTCTTTTTGGATACTCTATAGGGGCTTTTAAAAATGCGTGTGTGTGTGTGTGTGTGTGTGTGTGTGTGTAAATACCTTTCTCTGATTATCAGTACAGTGTGGGGGTTAGTGGGTGGGGAAAGGAATGGTGTTAATCTTACGGATTCCTTTTTAGTAATTCAGTAAGATGTCATGGGATGGTCCATGGAGAATTATTCTATGATGTGTTGTGTATATTTTCACGAGTGCTTTGTTAATCATTCATACATAATTTTTTTTTTTGAATTGGGTTATATTTTATGTACATCTCACTATATTTCTTTATTGGTTCTTTGTAGTAGAAAGCCTCATCTTTCTCCCTGGGAGCAGCTGGTGGCTTTGAACTGCTGATCTTTCAGTTATCAGTCCAACACACAATCCACTATGCCACCAGATTTCCCCTCTTTATTGGTTCTTTTTTTTTTTTTTTACATTTTATTTTATTTTATTTTTAATCGTTTTCTTAGGGGCTCATATGACTCTTATCACAATCCATACATACATCAATTATGTAAAGCACATTTGTATATTCATTGCCCTCATCTTTCTCAAAACATTTGCTCTCCAACTTTATTGGTTCTTAAAGGATATAAGATTTATTCTTTAAGCTATTTTAGTTCCTTTGCCTTTTCATATAACTTTTGAAATAAGCTTGTCTTGGAGCCCTAGTGGCACTGTCACATTGATTAGGCCGATGACTGCAAGGTTGGTGGTTCAAGCCTGCTAGCTGCTCTGAGGGAGAAAAATGAGACTGCACCGAGAAGATTTACAGCTTCAGAAATCCTATATTAAATTGCAATGAGTCGAAATCTATTCAGTTGGTAGTGGGTTTATAGCTACAGTAAGTTTTACTTGGATATTTTCAGGTATTGCATTAAGGTCTGGTATTTTTGTAAACCCCAGAAAATAGACAACAGAAGGGAGTTCAAGATAAGGAAACAAGAAAAGTTCCCCATTCCTTATGAGTTAGGTTTTCATAGTGTGCCGTCCAACATATAGCACATATCCAAATCAATTTTGCCATTTAGATGCTCTGCTGTTGCTCACATCCAGTCATGCTTTCTTACATAAGGATTTATATCTTAAAACGATAAAGGTGTGGTTAAAGATTTAAGATATGGAAACTTAGAATCAGAAAAAGAAAACTGAAGGCACACACAAAAATGATTTTGTTCTGGGAACTCTGTACAAACATAAGCATAAGTAAGCTTGTCATCTTGATGTCTGGCTTTTATTTTCCTTGAAGGAAAGATGGACAACTTAATGTGTGTGTTTATGGGAGGCACTTTTTCTTACAGCTTCTTTTTTGAGGGAATTATAAATCTTACTCTTCTGAACTTATAGAAATGATATTCTAATTACTAAAGGAGAATGGTTATGTCAAAAGGGAAAAATTAATACAGGTACTCTTCTGAATACATGCATTTATTTTCCAGGCTCCTTCAGAAAGTACATGGCTAATAATGGAGGGGGGGGGAATCATAATCACTCTTTAACTCTAGTGCATACTTTCATTGTAAAATACAATCTTTTTTCCTTCTTTTCTTTTTAAAACATTGGGGCACCACTGGGCCCAGTTCAGCTGTTTCTACTCTCCTCTCCAACCCTTTTTATTATGGAAAATGTCCCAGATCTTTTGGCATTATGGACTTAGATCCACATGTTATAACATTTCACTGCAAATTCATTTTTCCACCTTCTAAATACACATTTTCCTTTAACTGAGAGCAAGTTGTTTAAAGTGCAGACCACCACCACCAGGTCACTGGATTGCAAATGCACATTTTCCTCACTTTGTTATTTAATGAGTAGTCTAGTAAGTGATATTTTAGAATTGTATGAAAATGCTCCCTCATCACAATTTTTTCTTAATGGTTTTAGCATTCATGGGATGACGACCTTTGACTGAATTACTTCTTTTAATATGTTTTCCTTTTGTGTCTAAATTATTACACACAGGATAATGTTTCAACTTATTCGTATCACGCACATTCTTCATTCTTCATTCGAAGACATTGCTTAACTATTATCTATTTTTATAGTTTTCAAAATACTTCTGTATAAAAAGGATCCCCAATGGCACTGTAGAGTAAGTGCTGGATTACTAACCACAGGTTGATGGTTCAAACCCTGTAGTGGCTCCTCAGAAGAAAGATGAAGCTATCTGCTAACAAAGACTTACAGCTTCAGAAACCTTATACAGAGCAGCTGTCAGTTGGAATTGTTTAAATGGCAATGGGTTTAGTTTTCTATATGAGAGATAAAAATTCTAGAATGAAAAAGATAATTATGGGGGAAGGTTATTACAGCAGATTTAATTATTCTGTTTGTCTAGAGGGTGCTAAAAGTATCACAATTTAATAAATTAGCTTGAGGGAATATCTTTAAATTTGTCAGCCTTTCTGGTTTATTGTGGCTTTAGAAAGGTAATTGTTGTGTTAATTGGTTTATTCTCCATTCTCTTGATGTTTTTTGTAACCCTGCTTTTTTTTTTCCAATGAATTTGGCAATTTATGTGTTTAACTAAATCTGGATTTATGCATTGGATCAGGAGTGGAAAGGAGAACTTTGGCCTTTTAGCGTATAAATCACCACTGCAAATCTGAACAAAACAAAAACAGTAATAGATATTTTTTCTTTGCCAGTATTTAGCTGATTCATCAGGATTGTGAATTGGTGGTTCTCGAAAACAAGTGGCAATCCATCAGTTTCATTCAATTTTGTCTATAGTACTTGCTGAAGAAGCACATCTGCTTCCTGGTTTATTTGACTCATTCTTATTATTGATGTAGCAAAACAGTTTCCCAGTGAACTAAACAAATCTTCCTTTTCTGACTGTACTCACTTTTTTTTTTTTACCATTTTATTAGGGGCTCATACAACTGTTATCCCAATCCATACACACATCAATTGTGTAAAGCGCATTTGTACATCGTTTCTCAAAACATTTTCTCTCCATTTAAACCCCCGACATTAGGTCCTCATTTTTCCCCTCCCTCCTGTACTCACTTCCTAAATAGCAATGACAACCAGCCTCTTCTCTTATTTCATTTTGTGTTTGATTTGGGGCAGTTGAGCATTGATAATCTGTGTGTCTTAATGGGTAAGAGTGCTAAAGTCAACATTCAGCCTAATAAAGCCCTCTAAAAGGCAATGCATGGAGCAAGTAGAGCTTTTTATAGAATATAATGTTTTATAAATAAACAAAACCAAAAATATTCTATGCTTAACAATCGCAGTTATGTGAACACCTATACCATAATCCTCTAACTCTGTGAACATATGCTCCACTTTTGAAAGTTTGTAAGCCAGCCATTTCATGCCTTTAACCCCCTCCAACTTTGGTATCACATTTTCATATTGCCCACTTATATCAACCCAGGACTGTGAGGAGACAAGCATGTTCTTTGATGTGAAAAATCTTCCTTTCATTTGGAATCTTGTGAGTCTACATCCATAAGCAAAGTCAAATCAGGACAGGCTGTCCATAAAGCCAGCAATATGTACCGATTCACAGGCTCAAATATCCTCTTTTCATATGTTCAGATCCTGGTCATCTCAATGTGGGGCTCCTTGCCTATTGTCCTCACCAGGATGCCCATTGGCCACCTTGCCATTTGACCATGGGCCCCAACACAAATTCTCAACAATCCCCAGCCCTCTTGGGCTAGGTCATGAACTTCAGACCAGCCAAACCGTTCTCTTCTCCTCTAGTCTCTCTGAACCAGGTCTATGGGTGTCAATGACCAAGACTCAACCCATCTCTTTATTGCTGCATTTCTCCCACTTCAGCTCAACAAGTGGATCCTGGTGGTCACCTAGCAAGCATTTCTGGTTGCGTGCTGGCTACCTTTGACGTTCGATCCTAGAGAGTAGAGTTCCTTGCTGGCTCAAGATTTTTCCAGCTTTAGGCAAAAACCACTAGTTCAAAATTCAGAAAGCCAAATGGTTCCTTTTCCCCCCTTCAGTCTGTCAACAGCCCTCTCAGCGAGTCTTTTCAGAGTCTTCTTTGCAGGTATGTCTTAAATCCATTTAAAGATCCACTTTAATGCTAGAAGGCAATTGGCCTACAAACTCTCTATTTTTACTTCCCAATAATCATTCCTGTCACACATTATATCAATAACAATAGGTAGAAGAAAACAGTATTATCACAGTATAGCCAGATTCTAAAAACATTCTTAATGTACTACTGCAACCATTGTTGGATGATCTTCAAAATTTTACTTGTATGTGATATTAATGATAACTGTTCTATAACTTGTGTTTTCTATTTTGTCTTTCTTTGAAATGGGTACAGTAAAGATCTCTTGGCCACGTAGCTGTCTTCCAAATTTCCTGGCATAGATGAGTGAGTGCTTCCAGTGTTTTATCAGTTTGTTGAAACATTTCAGTTGGTATTCCATCAATTCTTGGGGCCTTGTTTTGGGCTTAAGCTTTCAGTGCAGCTTGGATTTCTTCATTCAGCACCATTGGTTTTTGCTCATATGCTGCTACTTGAAATTGTTGAATGTCACCTCGCTCTTTTTAGTTCAGTGACTGTATTCTTTCTATCTTCTTTTGATGCTTCTTGCACTATTCAATATTTGGCCCATAGAATCTTTCAGTATTGCAGCTCAAGGCTTGAATTTCACGTGAACTCTCATTTTAAGATATGCTGAGCATGTTTTCCTTTTAGGTTTTCTAACTCTAGGTGTTTGCAATTTCATTTTAATGCTTTGGGTTCTTGAGCTGCCCTTTGAAATGTTCTGTTCAGCTCTTAAACTTCATTAATGGTTTCCATTTGCATCACACATGAACCATTAAAGCTAGTGATGCAGAAATTGAAGAATTCTACCAAAATCTTCCGTCTGAAATTGATCAACCATGTAACCAAGATATACTGATATTTATTGGTGTTTGAAATGCAAAAGTTTGAAACAAAGAGAAAGGAACAATGGTTGGAAAATATGGTCTTGGTGATAGAAATGAAGCTGGGGATTGCATGATAGAATTTTGCAAGACCAACAACATATTCACAGCAAATACCCTTTTTCAACAACACAAACGGCTACTGTAAGTTCAGATTGAAGCTGAAGAACAGTAAAACAAATCTACGAGAGCCAAAATGTGACCTTGAGTATATCTTACCAGAATTTTGAGAGCATCTTAAGAATAAATTTGATGCATTAAACACTAGTGAAAGAAGACCTGTTGAGCTGTGGGATGAGATGACATCAAGAACATCCTTCATGAAGAAAGCAAAAGGTCATTAAAAAAAACAAGAAGGAAAGAAAAGACCAAGTTGATGCCAGAAGAGTCTCTGAAACTTGCTCTTAACCATCGGCAAAAAAAAAAAAAAAAAAGGATTAGGATAAAATAGTCACCAACTTCTCTTCTAGATTTTAAGTCTTTACAATAAAGTCCAATTTGTATCTCTTTCCATTTTGCCCACTTGGAATAAAATAAAAGACATAAATAACTTTACTGATTGCACTTGACTTTTCCAGCCTTTGTGGACATGGTCCTATTAGCAGAGTACATAGAATAAAAGTGCATTTATGTAGTGGGAGGTATTCCAAACTAAGGGGTACATTTTCAGCAAGAAATTACTTTAGATCCCTATTATTTTTCATAATCTGTGATGCAGCTTTAATATAGAACAATATTTCAAATTGCCATCTTCTGAAACTGAGACTAATAGACAATGCCACACTTTTACTACAGGCCAGATAATTTCCTTCCACTAAAAGTCCTCCAGGAATTGGGGAAAAATGCCAAGGAATGGTCTTCCTTTCTGCTTCTGGAAAATTTAAATAACACCCTCATAAATTCTAACACTTAAAAATGTAGCAATTGAGTTTGTTAGATATTTTCTTACAATTTTTGTTACTGTGAAACTGTAAAGAAAGAACAAAGTTCTGATTCTCCCTAGTATACAGTTTCTCCTAATACAACCTTTAATCCCATGGTACATTTATTAATGAACCAATATGGATAACATTATTACCTGAAGTCTATAGTGTGTATTAGGTTTACTCTTATGTTGTATAGCCCTGTAGGTTTTAGCAAATGGATGTTTGCCATAAATGCCCTGTGCTTTACTTGTTCATCCTTCTCCCACTCCCCTGCACCCCTGCTTGTCAGAATGATGTATCCAGTGTAGAGCCTTTCCTGACTGTCTTATTTAACAATATACATTTAGAGTTTTTCCATGTCTTTTCATAGCTTGATAGCAAATGTGCTTTTTTATTGCTAAGCAATGCTCCGTTTTGTGGATATAATACAACTTTTATTTATATACCTACTGAGAAAAATCTCATTTGCTTGTAGTTTTTGGCATATTTGAATAAAGGTGCTATAAATATTTTCTGTGAAAGTTTTTATGTGGACATAAATGTGGACATACTTAGGAACATGATAGCTGCCTGTAAACTCATGGCGAGCTTAGTAAAACACTGCCAGAGTAACTTCCCACATTTTGCATTCCTACCAGCAATGCATGAACATTCTTGCTTCTTCACATCCTCGCTATGGTGTTCCTGTTTGAGATTTTAGTCATTTTTTAGGTATCTAGTGAGTGATTTCTTACCATTTTAAGGTGCAATTATTTAATAAATACGTGATTTCTTACTATTTTAAGGTGTAATTATTTAATAAATACATTGTGCATGTTTTGTGTGCTTATTTGCCATCTGTGTATCTTCTTTGGCAAGGTGTCTATTCAGATCTTCTGCCCATTTTGTAATTAATTGGCTTTCCTTATTGGTGAATTGTAAGAATTCATTGCTTATTTTGGGTACATTTTACTTTCAACTTATCTCTTATAGGTAGCATATGTAGTTTAAGTAATAAACTTTACTTCTTAGATTCTACTGTTATACATATTTAATTTAATAAACTCTGTGAGTCTTAAATACTTAAGTTTTATTTGGATAGTATATAATGATTTTTCATTTTTCAATTAATCTTTATCTTTTGCCGTCAGTAGGTCTGCTACAGATAATAACTTATAGCTGATTCTTTATCTCTGTTCTTTTTTTCCCCTATTTGTATCTTGTGTTTTACTTTTTTAAATCATTTTATTGGCGGCTCGTACAACTCTTATCATAATCCATACATACATCCATTG
>NW_022107947.1:1829824-1837511 GCF_000313985.2 Echinops telfairi | reverse complement strand
GGTTTCAGTAATTCCTCCCAGTTACATTACCCTTGATCACGTCCTACCAGGCCTCCTACACCCTCCTCACCACCGATTTGGATCACTTGTTGTCCCCTTGTCCCTTGGTTTGTTAACATCTACTTCCTTTCCCCTGCCTCCCCTTTTCCCATGTCTCCCCAGAACTGTCGGTCCCATTGTTTTCTTCTCCAGATTGCTCATCCAGCCTATCTTATTTAGACCGACCTGCGGAGATAATAACATGCACAAAAATAAGACAGAGCAAAACAAAGCAACAGAAGAAAACAACAACAAACCAATGACAAAAAATAAAAGGAAAAGCCTGTAGTTAGTTCAAGGACTGTTTGTTGACCTTTAGGAATATTTTCCAGTTGAGTCTGATGGGGTGCCACGCCCTGGCCCCAAAGTCTATGTTTGGTATTCCCTGGGGACTTCATTGACCTTTATCTCTGTTCTATCTTTTTAATATTCTTAATCCTCTTTCCCCTCTGTGTGCCCGACCCTCATGCTTTGCTGTATGGTCCTTGTTTCTTTGATTAATTATCTGCTCTCTTCCGAGTAACTTCAAAAAGCATATGAGTAGTATACCCAGATGACTGGATAACAAAAGTTAACTAGAAAAAGAGATGGGGAAATTCCATTTATAATGGGCACGCAAATTTAATTTAATAAGAAAGATGCAAGAACTTACATAAAGAAAATAAAATATGATGGTACACATGATAGCCCTGAGTTGAAAATGAGTTGATGGTTCTTGGGTAGGACAAATTAAAAAAATTAATTGTATTTCCTAAAAATATATAAATTTAAAGCAATTTGATTAGAATCTCAGTAGGGTGTTGGGAGAAGGAATTGAATACATGATCTTAAAGGTTAGGGATTCAGTGTATGAGTCATGAGAACATTTGTAAAGCTACTTTCATCCAGTCACGTTGGTATAGGAACGGACAAGTAGTATAGAATAGAGTCCAGCAATAGACCCCATTAGTAGAAAGAGTGGATTATTATTTTCAGATCTTTTTCTAGTTTTGTACATTTTTTTGTTCACTTGATCTACTAAGAATGCTATATGAAAATCTTGCTTTATTGGTGTATTTTTATTTATCTTTCCTTGGATTTCTCATAATTTTTGCTTCCTGAAAACTTTTATGGTGCTAATTGGTACATATTCTTAAATTTTATTGTGAATTTTGACTGTTAGCATGGAAAAGAATCCTTAGCATTCTTATATAATTCAAATATAATGCATTTGTACTTCAATTGGGGGAAAGATAGGGCTTTCTTTTTTTTTTTTTTTCAGATGGGGCTTTCTACTTCTAACAGGTTACAGACGGGAACCCACAGGTGCAGTTCTACCCTGTCCTGTGGGTTATTAGGGTTGTTACTGTGAGTCAGCTTTGAATCTATGTGGTGAAGTGGTTTGAGGACTTCAATTCAGCCTTCTATGCTTGCCTTCTTTTTGATTCCCTTTACTTGGTATGTCTTTGTCCTTTCCTTTAATTATTTAGGGTTTAGCACTTTGAATTATTTGTCATTGTTTGTTTTGTGATTTGAATGAATGTTTACAGAACAATTGACTTTTGTCAAACAGTTCACACACATTTTGCTTTGTGACATTAACTGTAATCCCCCCAATAAAAAAGCACCTTTCCCCACTCCTCTTTTTGTTTACCATTTCCATTTGTCCCCCTTTTATTATCCCTACCTTCCTTTTGAGTTTTGTCCTTGTACAAATGTCCTTTAGTCTCTATGATTGTTTTTTTCTCTAAGAAGTGCCTACCTCCCTGGTGTTAATGTTCACGTCAAAGGCCTGTCTACCATTCACCTGAAATTTGAGCCTTGGTGGTGAGTTCACTTCCAGACCTGAAGGGTGACTAAAGACCATCTTTCAGGAGCTCCACTAGTCCCTCTCAGATCAGTAAGCTTTGTCTTTTGTGTGTCTCATGTACTTAATGTTTGTTTTATGAGCCAGACTGAAACTTTCTTTTTATAGGTCAGTTTAACCCATTCATATTTACTACTTTGACTTATAAATTTGATCTTAACTCCTATAACACAAGAGGGACTCAAAAAGCTAATGGAAAATTCCATTATCTTTTAATTCAGTGGTTCTAAACCTGTGGGCCATCACCTGAGGAGGTTGATCGGCCCTTTCACAGGGGTCGCCTAATTCATAACAGTAGCAAAATTACAGTTATGAAGTAGGAACGAAAATAAGAGTCGTGGCATTAGGCAGGTTGAGAACCACTGTTTTCCATTTTCCATAACTTTTTGAAGTCCTCTTGTATTTCATAATTGTGTATATTTTATTATGTTTGTGATTTTTCCCCTTTATTCAGTAGATAAAAACTGCTCTTTCACACATACGTGCTTGCGTGCACAGAGATGTTTAGAAAGGCTTATCATTTTTATAGTACCTCGTATTTGTGTCCTTTTTTTATGCCTTTAGTCCCCTATTATTTAACTTTTTTGTGTGTGTGCAAACTTTCATTACCTTTAATCCCCTTTTCTACTAACTTTTTTTTTTGCTTTTAAAGAATGCTTTATTTTTTTAAAAAAACATTTTATTAGGGGCTCATACAACTGTTATCGCAATCCATACACACATCAATTGTGTAAAGCACATTTGTACATCATTCTCAAAACATTTTCTCTCCACTCAAACCCCCGACATTAGGTCCTCATTTTTCCCCTCCCTCCCCGCTCCCCCCTCCCTCATGAGCCCTTGATAGTTCATAAATTGGTATTTTGTCATATCTTGCCCTGTCCGACCGTCTCCCTTCACCCACTTTTCGGTTGTCTGTCCCCCAGGAAGGAGGTCACATATAGTTCCTTGTAATCGGTTCCCTCTTTCCTACCCACTCTCCCTTTACCCTCCCTGTTTCGCCACTCACACCACTGGTCCTATAGGGCTCATCCGCCCTGGATTCCCTGTATTTTCAGTTCCTATCCGTATCAGTGTACATCCTCTGGTCTAGCCAAACTTGCAAGGTCGAATTCGAGTCAGAGTCATGGTAGTGGGAGCGGGGAGGAAACCTTTAGGAATTAGAGGAAAGTTGTATTTCTCATCGTTGTTACATCGCATCCTGTCTGGCTCATCTCCTCCCGGAGACCCCTCTGCAAGGGGATCTCCAGTGGCCTACTAATGGGCTTTGGATCTACACTCCGCACTCCCCACATCATTCACTATGGTAAGATTTTTTGTTCTGATGATGCCTTATACCTGATCCCTTCAACACCTCATAGTTGCATAGGCTGGTGTGCTTCTTCCATGTGGGCTTTGTTGCTTCTGAGCAACAATGTACACCAAAATAGCAACAACATCAAACCACTGACAAAGAACAAATTAAAATATACCAAGAAAGAAAAGCTTGTGTTTTCCAGTCTAGCCTGTTGGGGCACCATGCCCTGTCTCCAATGTCCACCCTCATCATTCCCTGGGGATCTTGCTACTCCCCTCCCCTGCTGTTCCGCTGCACTCCCCCAATGCTTTGCCTCAGTGTGGCGGGGTCAGATCAGGTGCAATTCCCACACTGTGTCACTGGTGTTCGCCCCCACAGGGCCATGGGTCAGTGAGGGGCATCACGTCTCATAGTGGGGCTGGCCATGTGGTCCTCCCTGTGGACTGGCTGCTCTATTTGGGGGCCTCGTCCTCAAGGCCTGGTGGGCCAGGATGTGCTCCAGTCTCTCCTCCTGCCCCGTCATCTGCTCCTGTGTGCTCTGGTCAGATATATCCTTCTCCCGAAGATGCAGATTCAGTGCCATCCTTTGAGATAAATTCTTCTCGGGGGATTATTTAACTTTTAACTGTGTGTTTTTGTTCTTCTTTCTTCTTCCATATTTCAGTTGCATTATATCATCTTTGTTAAAATAAATAGGAACTTGCATCTTAGTTTTCTAAGTTATCTGGTACATAATTGACCAACTACCTGGAAATAAATCAATTTGGGTTCAGAATTTTATTCCATATAGGATGCATTTATTAATTACAAATGTATGTAGAATTCATTTAAATTCCAGATGGAATAAAGATTCAAGTGTAAAAAGTCAAATAAATCCCTCAAGAAACTCTGGACAAATACCTGTGTAATGTGTATAATTTAGGTATGGAAAGAGGGAGAGGCTCTTTTAATCAAGAATGGGAAGCTGAAGCTAGCAAAGAAGCCTGTAATACAAAAGATAGGTTTAGAAGAGATGTTAGCAGTGTTGAAAGTGGGCAAGGATAAAGTAAGAGAAATTTATAAAAAATGACACGAAAGATAACCCAATAGGGAAAATGTATGAATAGAAAGACATGATTATTTCCCAGAAGGACAAACCAAATAACCAGTAAACATAAGGTAGTTAAACTTACTAGAAGGTAGGGAAATGCAAGTTCGAACAGTCACACATCTCTTTATACTAGCTTTGGAGGGACCCTGGTGGTAGTGGTTACTCATTGAGCTGTGACCCACAGCAAGTCAAAACCACCAGCCACTCTGGGAGAAAGGCAGGACTTTCCACTCCCATCGACAATTATAATCTTCGAAGCTCACAGTTCTACTCTCCCCTATAGGGTCACTGTGAGTTGGCAGCAACTCACTGGCAGTGAGTTTTGTTTTTTGGTTTACAGCTCTCAAAGTAGCAAAATTACAAAAAGCGTCTGTGGCTTATAGGAATGGTTATAGAGGATGGCTTATGTCCTCTGCACAGTATCGATGTTTATTTAATAAGTATTTGAAATAAGTATGGGGCATCATGGATTTTCTTTTGTCTTTTTTTTAAGTGTATACTCTAAATAATAAAAACATTATGCATAGTAATAAGCTGAAGGCAAGAGCCATCAGATTTTATATTTAGACTTTATCAGGGCTCAACTAGAGAAATACGAAACTCAACTGTCTTGAGCCTTTCGTCACTGCAGCTCTTCTTGAAGTTCTGCCTATCATGAAAATATTTAGGTTTAAAGATTTGCTTGAGACGGGACTTAGTCCTTACATCACAATATTTTATTATGAAAATTTTCAAACATGAAGCAAAGTTGAAAGGCTGAAAATAAATGTATACCTACTACCTAGATTTTACCATTAATATTTTATTAAATTTATTTGCTTTATCATAATCTATGCTCCACACAGATCAATGCATCTTATTTTTGGTGTGTTTCAAGTTGAATTGCAGATATCAGTGTATTTCCCACTACATAGCATCTTCTAGAATTCAACATTGAGGTGAATTTCACCTGTAGAAATCTTAAGTGTATATTCATTGAGTTTTCATTAGTGTATGTGCCTGTGTAATCCAAATCACTATCAAAGTATAGACTAACACTCCAAAAAGTTTCCTCAAGAAGCTACTACTATTTTGACTTTTTCCATCATAATTTTGACTATTTTAAAACTTGGTATATGAAATTACACAATACGAGGGGCTACCCCCAAAACCCCAGAATCCCCCATCCCCCCAAGCTATGTATTTAAATTGTCAAATCTGTGATTCCATTCTTGGAAACATTTTTCAAACTCATAGCTGACAGCACCTCCCTCGTTTTATTCTTCACCTCTTCTATGTCGTCAAATCTTGCTGTCCTTTCATTTCCCTCTTCATTCGTGGAAACAAAAAGAAGTTGCATGGAGTGAGGTCACGTGTGTGGTGCAAGAGAGGCATCCTGTTTTTGCCAAAAACTGGTGCACCCAGATGGCTGTGTGAGCAGGTGCATTGTTGTGGTGGCACAACCAGTCACCTGTCTGCCACAAATCAGACCTTTTTTGTTGCACACTGTCATGCAATCATTTCAGAACCTCTAAATAGAAAGCTTGATCAACATTCTGATTTGGTGGAATGAACTCCAAATGTACTACTTGTCAACATTTTGAGTTGACATTTCCGTCCCTTTGGGAAATTGATGAAAGTCCAGATTGAGGTTTACCATCAATTGACATTTCACCTTTTATGAAACGAAAACCTCTCATACACTTGAGATTTTCCCAAAGCACTGCTCTTCTAATCTGTGTTCAGCACCACAACAGTTTCTATGGCATTTTTCCCAAGCAGGAAACAAATTTCACAGCCATACACTGTTCTCTTAAATCAGCTATTGCAGAATAAGAAGTTTGAACAAAATTGCTTTTATGAAAAAATTCACTGACCAGAGGGAACCTTTCCAGGCAATGCTACTGGGTGCACTAAGAGTAAGTTGCTGGATGTGCTCTACCCAGCGCAATTCCAGTTTTTTTGGGTACCCTCCTTGTATGTACTGTCTGTGTGTATGACTTATTTCAGCATAATGCTTTTGAGATTCATCCTTGTTACTATGTGAATCAATTGCGTGTTCCTTTTTTTGTAGAGTAGTGTTCACTATAAATATAAATTGCTCATTTATCCATTTTTCTATTGATGTATACCTGGACTGTTTCCAGTCCATAGAAGATTTATAAATATTCTTCTATAAATCTTTTTTATAAAATATATATTTTCTTTTGAACAATTCTCTAGGTGATAACATCAGCTAGATATATGTTTAATTTTATATAAAACTGTCACATTTATTTCAACATGTTTTTTTTTTTTTTTTCATTTTACACTCCCCCAACAATGTATGAGTTCTGATTGTTCCACATCCTTACTAACATTTGGTATTATCAGGCTTAGTAATTGTAGCCATTCCTTCCTGATGAATAGTTACATTGAACACAATTTGTGTGTTACTGGGTATTGATAAATTTTTCCCAATGTTTGTTTGTATATTTTGCCCATTTAGAACATTGGGTTATTATTGAATTGTGCGAGTTCTTTATAGGAGAGAGAGTAAGTAAAAAAATTCTGTAAAATCATAAAAATCCCAAGATCAAGGGAACAACAAATGATCCAAATCGGTGGTGAGGAGGGTGTAGGATGCCTGGTAGGGCGTGATCACGGGTAATGTGACCGGGAAGAATTACTGAAACCTAAATGAAGGCTGAGCATGATAGTGGGACGAAAGGAAAGTAAAAGGAAATAGAGGAAAGAACTAGGAGGCAAAGGGCATTTATAGAGGTCTAAATAAAGGCACGTACATATGTAAATATATTTATACATGAGGATAGGGAAATAGATCTATGTGCATATATGTATAGATTTAGTATTAAGGTAGCAGATGGACATTGGACCTCCATTCAAGTACTCCCTCAATGCAAGAATACTTTGTTCTATTGAATTGGCATTCCATGATGCTCAGCTTCCCCACACAATCGCTGAACACAAAGCGGGTGAATAAGCAAATGTGGTAAAGAAAGCTGATGGTGCTCAGCTATCAAAAGATATAGCGTCTGGGGCCTTAAAGGCTTGAAGGTAAGCAAGCGGCCATCTAGCTCAGAAGCAACAAAGCCCACATGGAAGAAGCGCACCAACCTGTGCGGTCACGAGGTGTCAAAGGGATCAGGTATCAGACATCATCAGAACAAAAAATCAAATCATAGTGAATGAGGGTGAGTGTGGAGTGGAGACCCAAAGCCCATCTGTAGGCAATTGGACATCCCCTTACGGAAGGGTCACGGGGAGGAGACGAGTCAGTCAGGGTGCAGTGTAGCAACGATGAAACATAACAACTTTCCTCTAGTTCCTAAATGCTTCCTCCCCTTCCCACTATCATGATCCCAATTCTACCTTACAAATCTGGCTAGACCAGAGGATGTACACTGGTACAGATAGGAATTGGAAACACAGGGAA
>NW_022107947.1:1821305-1828359 GCF_000313985.2 Echinops telfairi | reverse complement strand
ACTCAGATGTACCAAGAACCACGAAGATGCATAGGGTTGGGCAGTGTTTCATCCTGTCATACAGTATGTAAGGCCTCCCTCCATAAGTTGGACAGCACCTAACAAGAGCTTCTCAGTACAGCCCAAAGCTCCTCTGGTTTCTCTGTCTTTGCAACAAACTTCTGCATAGGGAAATTGATTCCCATTAGCATCCTGTCCTATGCTCACAACTGGCAAATATTCCTGGGGGGAAAATTACTTTCAGAAAGTTAGCTCACTTCTATGAATTTTCCTCATTCCTGGGTTTGTTTTTTTAATGTCTTTATACAGATAAATTATGTATATTTATACCAGCGTGTTTGTGTATTAATGTCTCCTTTCTAGTTATCTTAATTCCCTTTGCTCTGTTTTCCCATAATGTCAATATCTTATTTAACCATGGAATATTTATTAAAACTAATGTGGGTGCACTACTTTTAACTAAACTCCAGATGTTATTTCGATTTCACCAATGTGAAGTCACTAGTTGTAAACATTTTATACATCCTTTATATAAGTTTGTGCTGTTTTCTTTCTTTTCAGAACTAATGGCTGAAGAGTAAATAAATCAACATGGCAACTATGGTTCCACCAGTGAAACTGAAATGGCTTGAACACTTGAACAGCTCCTGGATTACCGAGGACAGCGAGTCGATTGCTACCAGAGAGGGAGTTGCTGTTCTGTATTCTAAACTAGTCAGCAACAAGGAAGTAGTACCTTTGCCCCAACAAGTTTTGTGCCTCAAAGGACCACAATTGCCAGACTTTGAGCGTGAATCTCTTTCAAGTGATGAACAGGACCACTATTTGGACGCCCTTCTCAGTAGCCAGCTAGCCCTGGCAAAGATGGTCTGCTCTGATTCCCCATTTGCTGGGGCACTTCGGAAACGACTGCTTGTTCTCCAACGTGTCTTTTATGCACTTTCTAATAAATACCACGACAAAGGCAAAGTGAAACAGCAGCAGCATTCTCCGGAGAGCAGCTCTGGTTCAGCAGATATCCATTCTGTTAGTGAACGTCCACGGTCAAGCACTGATGCACTTATAGAGATGGGCGTGCGAACTGGCCTAAGTTTATTATTTGCACTTCTAAGACAAAGTTGGCTGATGCCTGTGTCGGGACCTGGTCTGAGTCTTTGCAACGATGTTATTCATACTGCAATTGAAGTTGTGAGCTCATTGCCACCATTATCTTTAGCAAATGAAAGCAAGATACCTCCTATGGGCTTGGACTGCTTATCACAAGTAACAACATTTCTTAAAGGCGTAACTATTCCCAATTCTGGGGCAGACACTTTAGGTCGTAGGTTAGCTTCTGAGTTGCTGCTTGGTTTAGCAGCTCAGCGGGGTTCTTTGCGGTATCTTCTTGAGTGGATAGAAATGGCGTTGGGGGCTTCGGCGGTTGTGAATACCCTGGAGAAAAGCAAACTACTATCAAGCCAGGAAGGAATGATCAGCTTTGACTGCTTTATGAGTATATTAATGCAGATGAGGTGTTCCTTGGTAGGTATTTTAAATAGCAGCTTTAAAACATCAACTTTGGGAAAATCAGCGCAACTTTTAATAATTAATTGATGGTAGCACGAACAAATACTTTGGTGATTAAGATAGGTAATATTTTAAATGCTTTGAGTAGAGAAACTTTTGTGCATGTTTGTTATGCATTGTAATTCAGAGCCGGGCTCGTTGGTATGGTATTAAAGACCATTGGATCAGGAGTCAAGCTTATAGTTTTACAGCTTCATAATTATATGAGTGTGTTAGTCCAGGTAGCCTATAGACACAAATTCATGGGCATTCATATGTGTATAAGAAAGAGCTTTATATACAAGAGCAATTGACTATTGAGTATCCATCCCAGATCCAGTCCTTAAGTCCGATATTAGCCCATATGTCCAATACCAATCTATGAAGTCCTCTTCTGACTCACGAAACACATGCAAGGACGCTGAGTGCAGGAAGATCACAGGCCAGTGGGTGGGAAGTCTTGTGGATCCAGTGACAGCGTAAGCCTCTCAACACTGGCAGAGGTCTCCATGTGGCTTTTCCGGCATCACGGGTCTAGCAGAGTTCCATGAGTCTTGCCAGGTGAGAGTCTCTCAGGGAGTGAGCTGCGAGGGAGGGAGAGAGAGAAAGTCTCCTGATTCCAGGGAGGAATACAGGAGGTCCCAGAATCCTCAGAAGGCCATGCCTACACAGAGGCCTCATTGGTTGGCTATCACCTGATTGACAGGCCTAGACTCCACCCCTTCACTCTTAATCCTCAAATTGACAAATGGCTATATAACTACCATAATGAGCTTGGGAAATAATTCTAATTTCTTGGTATTTTGGTGACTAATAGGTCAAATAAGGAACCCTCTGGCACAGTGGTTAAGCAGTGGGCTGTTCGGAAAGGTTGGCAGTTTGAACCCACAAATGTGCTCCATGGGAGACAGAAATGACAGAAGCAGTCTGCTCCTTAGAGATTTACCGTCTTGGAAACACTAGGAGGCAGTTCTCATCTGTCCTACAAGGTGGTAACCAAAATCCAGAATTGTGCTGGGTGGAGGAGCTGAGCTTTCATAGTATGCTTTTTAGTTAGGTGAGCATCATGCAACTTGCTCTGAGTGCACCCAGTGCCATCGCCTGGGAAGGTTCTCTCTGGTCACAGTGAATTTTTTCATAAAAGCAGTTTTGCTCTAGCTTAGTTTTTCGTGATGGCTAATTTAAGAGAACAGCATGTGGCTGTGAAATTTTGTTTCATGCTCAGGAAACATGCCGCAGAAATTGTTGTGATGTTGAATGCAGCTTACAAGGACAGCACAATGGGAAAAACTCAAGTGTACAAGTGGTTTTCTCATTTCAAAACGTGAAATGTCAATTGATAACAAACCTCATTCTGCATGTCCATCAACTTCCCGAAGGGACTAAAGTGTCAACTTGTAGTGTATCTGGAGTTTGTTCCACCAGGTCAGACTGTTAATCTTTCAATATAGAGGTTCTGAAATGATTGCATAACTGTGTGACCAAGAAGGCTTTATTTGTGGTAGCCGGGGGACTGGTTTTGCCACCATGACAATGCATCTGCACATGCAGCCAGTTTTTGGCAAAAAACCCCAGCATGCCCCATGCACCTTATGCACCTGACCTCACTTGACTTCGCTCCTTGTGACTTCTTTTTGTGTTTCTGTGAATGAAGAGGGACATGAAAGGACAGTGATTTCATGACCTTGAAAAGGTGAAGAAAAAATGAGGGCGTTGCTGTCAGCCATCCCAACAGAAGAGTTTGAAAAATGTTTCCAAGAATGGAATCGCAGATTTGACAGATGTATTAAGTGTAATGGATAGTACTTTGAAAATGATAAGGTGGTTTTGTAAATACATAGCTTGGGGGAGGGTGGGGGATTCCAGGCTTTTGGGGGTACCCCTCATATAGGTTTGCTGTAAGTCAGAATTGACTTGATAGCAACAGGATTGGTTTCTTTGTTTGTTTGTAAAATGAGGACTCCTTGGCTAATGAGTGTGAATCTTTTGAAAAAATTCAGTTTCACCTACCCAAATTTTTATCAAATTCTTTGAGTAAAGAACCTTTTATGCATGTTAGTATCTAGGACTAGGCTACTTGGTGTGGTATTAAAGACCACTGGTTCAGGAGTCGGGATTATACTTGTACAGCTTCATAATTATTTGAGCTTGGGAAATTCTTCTAATTTTTTTGTATTAAATTTTATCCACCCCATATTAAGCATTTTTTATGTGCCAAATAGCCTTCTAGGCACTGGGGATACAACAGAGGAAAATAAGACTTTTTGGCCTAGTGGAGCTTACAGCCTAGTGAGAGTTTATATAGCCTGAAAGACATAATTTCAGATGGTGATAAATACTAAGGTGAAAAATAGGAAAAGGAAAAGGTAGATCACAGAGAGTAAATAATAGGTTCAGGAGAGAGGTGAGGAGGGGGAAAGAGTGAGTGCTATTAGTGGGGTCAGGAAAGGACATGAATGAAGGGAAGATGGAACTGAAAACGTGTGTTCTAGACAGAGTTCCTTGACTCTTATAAAGAAACTAATGAGTGAAAAACAAGATATAGTACAACATGATCCATTTCAAGAATTTATAAGACTGAATTATAGTAACCTTTTGAAAACCAAACATGAGTTCAGAATATAAATACAAACAGACTACTAAGAGTGACACACAGAATGACTTCATTTCACTTAGGCTACATTGTTTAATCTTTTTGCTGTGCTTTTTTACCAATGGTCAATAAATATGCAAGCACTTAGTTAAAATAACAATTAAAATGTCTCCTTCAAGTTATGTGTGTATAACTCAAGGGCGCACCCCCCCTTCAGTGGAAAGCTCTTCAACACAAATGTTTCATAAAAAACAATTACATTGTATGTATTTATTTTCAAATTAGGCATTAGAATTTTTGCCAGTTTTACATTTTGCATTTGTGAATAGAATGATACATTTAGGCCATTTAGGATAATTTTTTTCATAGTTAAGTACTTGGATCATAAAATTTTAGATGATAAATTCTATAAAAATTTCAATTTCTAATGATTAATGAAAATGGTAAGACAAGAGAAGCATGTAGTGTTTTGTGCTATAAAATGTTGAAAATGGGTCTTCTTACTTGCACTGAGATGAGCCCTAGAGCCCAGGATGCTGTGATGGGACTGAGAAAGACGTAATAGAACAGGTGCGGAAAGCAGCTAGGCCCCTTTATGTGTTTTATCATATTTAAGATTTAGATTCTCTCAATTGTTTTACTCATTTTATTTTAAAAATGCTTGTTGATAACATTCTCTTTACTGACACTGCTTTTAATGTTAAGCCACTTAAAAACCTAAAATAATATACTGATTCAGAGTTACAAGTCACTTAATTCCTCATTTCATGGCTATTCATTTTGCATTGCCTTGTTACAAGTATAGTATGCATCTCTAATTAAGCACTACGCTGTAGGTGAACTGCTCTACATAATTCTCACAATCTCAATCTGTAAAGCCATGCTTTCTCTTACCAGTATATACAGGATGATCATATGATAAATAATACATTAATTTTCTACACATAAAAGCCTATCTTAAAATAAACATAAAATATAACAAATTAATTTTATTGTTGGATTTCCAATTTTCTCTCTACTTGGCCTCTATGATTATGGACAAAATACCAAATATACCTAGTGAGAGAGGCAATATCCTCCTTACATTCTAATCCTACATACAGTTTTTTAATCAGAGGAAGCCGCTGCAAAGAATTAGATTGCTTTCCTAGAATTTTGGAAATATTCTTGGGTCAAATCTTGAGCTGGATTTCGTTTAACTCTCTACGAGTCACTCTAGGCCTACATTAAATGAAACTTAATTAAATCTCATATTGGCTGTAGGGGAAAGGAATGATTACTGAATTTTTTTGTACAGTCTGTGATTAAGTGATGTTTTGGTTTCTGTAACTCGTTTTATTTTAAATGGGTGTTATCATTTTTCTTTCAATTTAGTCTGTTAACTAGTGCTATTTTGGGTATTGGGTTGATCGCGAGCCTAAGCAACCCCATGTGTGCTCAGTCTGGGTTTCAAGGCTGTGATTCTTCACACGTGGATCTCCAGGCCTGTCTTCTGGTGGAGTTTAACTGCCAACCTTTCCACGATGAGTGGCGCATTTCACCATTTGCGCTACTCGGGGAACTCAACTATCCCCGTTGCTGTCGCTCTGACTCAGAGTGAGCCTGCAGAGGGTTTCCGGGGCTGTACATCTCTACAGGAGCAGACAGACTTATCTTTCTTCTTCACCCATCTTTCGTATGCTTTACTTTGTTGTCTGAGAACTTAGAAAATATCTAGAACTCCTCCTGTTATGCTGGGCCCCACCTGACCTGTTCCTTACTGTGTAGTTTTCCGACCGGAACGGCTTTCAAGTTAGAGGGAGAAACACAGTTATATTTACTTGTTTGATTCTTAAGCTCTGCCATTCCTCCCGTTCCCCCATCCTCACCATTAATTGTGTTGGAGTAGGAGCTTGTGAGATACTTATTAACTGATATTTAAATATGGGCACATTATTCAGAAAGACCAGTAGCTAAAGGATATCATGTTTGGTAGAGGGCCAGCATAAGCAAGGGACCCTCAGTGAAATGAATGGACATGATAGCCGCCCCAACAGATCGAAACACAGTGAGCGAACAACTGTGAACATGAAGCACGACCAAGCAATCTTGTGTTCCATGTACGTAAAAATTGCTATGAGTTGGAGTTGGCTTGGCAGCTACTTAAAACAACAAATGATATCACTGTTTATCTTCAAATTCTAAAAAACAATAAAAACCCTTCTGACCTCCGATGCTAGTAGGTGTTTACTGGCCACTTTGTGTCCAATACTGGTATACACCTTGTGTTAAAAAGATAAGCCAGTAGTGCCCATAACCTCTAGCAGCTTACAGTTGAATGAATGAGAGATGTACAATTTCAACCTAATGATAATGGGCTGTTGGTGGAGGTCTGCACAAAGAGACTAGGGGTCATGGGAAGAGGCCCAGAGGGAAATGTGCAAAAAAACCAAACAAACCCAAAAAACCCTAACACTGAGATTAGTTGAGAATTAGCAGTTTGCTCCCAAACTTGAGATCTGTGAGTGAGGAGAACTGGAGAAGTTTTGATCTGAGAGGACCAGAAGTCACAGAGTACCAGACACTGGGAAAACAAGCCCCTGGATGTATGCTTTGGGATGTGATGTGATATAGGTAGTAGAGCGTTATGGAAGCAGTTTTAAATAGAGTGAAACTACGTAGCAGGAACGTAAGGAAATACACTCGTTAGTCTTTGCTCTTTTTGTAATGTCTGAAATGGACAAACATGAAAAAACAAAAAAAAAAACCTAAACATTATTTTGGATGGTAGATATTTAAGAAGTAATTAAAAGGAAAGCCAGTGAAACTTCAAATTAATTTGTTGATCTGAGAGGACCAGAAGTCACAGAGTACCAGACACTGGGAAAACAAGCCCCTGGATGTATGCTTTGGGATGTGATGTGATATAGGTAGTAG
>NW_022107947.1:1812252-1821205 GCF_000313985.2 Echinops telfairi | reverse complement strand
GATGTGATGTGATATAGGTAGTAGAGCGTTATGGAAGCAGTTTTAAATAGAGTGAAACTACGTAGCAGGAACGTAAGGAAATACACTCGACAGTCTTTGCTCTTTTTGTAATGTCTGAAATGGACAAACATGAAAAAACAAAAAAAAAACCTATTACATTATTTTGGATGGTAGATATTTAAGAAGTAATTAAAAGGAAAGCCAGTGAAACTTCAAATTAATTTGTTGAGCTGGCTCCAACTTAACCTCATGCAGAACAGAACAAAACTGCTTGGTCCTGCAACATCGTCATGGTCATTGGTATGAGTGACTTGTATAAGACCAACTTTAAAAAACAAAAACTGCAATGCTTTCGTATTTCATGAAACTTTACAAAAGTCTGAGAGTCGTTAAAAACTAGATTTAAATGCTATGGGCATTTTGTTTGAAAAAGTTAATTGGGATTTAACATTTGATCCAAAATGCACCTTTTATTATTTAGGAGTCATGTTAATTCACGATTTGAATTGAAAAGAAACCATGTACTCGTAATTTAGTATTGACTATACTCTTCCAGGGTTTTTAGGCTAACTTGTTTTCCATAGTAGGAGGTACATGCATTGTTAGGTGCCATCCGGTTGGTTCCAGCCCATAGCGACCTTATGCACAACAGAGTGAAACATTGTCCTGCGCCATCCTCACAGTTGTTCCTGTGCCTGCGCCCGTTGTTGCAGCCATCTCATTACGGGCCTTCCTCTTGTTCCCTGCTTCTCCACTTCACCTAGCATGATGTCCTTCTCCAGGGACTGGTGTCTCCTGACACGTCCAAAGCACTGAAGACCAAGTGTTGCCATCCTTACCTCTAAGAAGCACTCTGGCCATACTTCTTCAAGACAGATCAGTTTGTCCCTTGAGCTGTCAGTGAGAATTAGTCTGTCATTGTCATTGGACTCTATGAGTCACTCTGAAAGTTACTCCAGGCCTACATTCAATGAAATTTAATTAACTCTCGTATTGGTTTTAGGAGAATGGAATGATTATTTATTGAATTTTATATTTTTCTTCCTTGTAACAGTCTGATGCTTTGGTTTCTCTAAGCCATTGTTTCTTATACTTTACTCTGTTGTCTGAGAACTTAGAAAATAATCTAAAGCCTCTCCTGGTATGCTGGGCCCCACCTGACCTGTTTGTCACTGTGTTAGGTTTCTGTCCTCCTGAACAAGCTTCAAGTAGGCATTTAGTTCCAAAGATGTGCTGTGATTCTTTAGGTGTGATAAGAGAAAGATGGTATGTTGCCATTAAGTAGCTATTATGAACTGGCTTCCTCGGCCTAGGTCAGCAGTTTTCAACCTGTGGGTCACAATCCCTTCACAGGGGTCGCCTAAGACCATCAGAAAACACATATTTCCGATGGCCTTAGGAACTGAGACATCGTACCTCTGTCTCCAGGTGGGTCTGCCCACATGCAGTTTACACCCACATACGAGTCCCGGGTGTGAAGACTTACCCATGCTACACCATGCTTCAAGACAACATTTCAGTTACTTGTAATTAGAAATAAATATTTCACAATATATAACTACATACTGTTTTTGTGATTAATCACTGCTTTAGTTATGTTCAATTTGTAACAATGAAAATACATCATGCATATCAGATATTTACATTACAATTTATAACTAGCAAAATTACAGTTATGAAGTAGCAACGAAAATAATTTTATGGTTGGGGTCACCACAACATGAGGAACTGTATTACAGGGTCACGGCATTAGGACGGTTGAGAACCACTGGCCTAGGTTGTGCTAAAACTACGAAGAGAGACAGACTTTCTGTTCTTCTGGTCAAAGTCATGACTCAAACGTATCCTTGGACACAATGAGAAGTGCAGTCCCAGGGGAACTGAGTGTCTCCTGAATGCCCATTTACGAAAAGTATGTAACTGGTAAAATTTTGCCTCAACTCTTTCCAGAGCTTATGGCCCTTGAAACAAATTGATATAATTGTGAGGAAAAGCTGGTATATGATTTCAGCCTAGAGCCAGGTCTTTTTTATGTCATCGTTGTTTTCATAACTCAGTGAAGTTTGATCTCAATGCCTGTAATCATAAAAATAGTTCCAGAAATAAATATTGTTTCTATGAACTGTGCAAGTGATTTTAACACATGTGCCTCTCCTTTCCATACTGTATCCCACAATGTTTTAATTATAGGGATCATCTGCTGATCGGAGTCAGTGGAGGGAACCAACCAGAACATCTGATGGCTTGTGCTCACTCTATGAAGCAGCTTTATGTCTTTTTGAGGAGGTATGTAATAATTATGGCTTTAGTGTCTTAAAATGCTATGTATGACATGTATTTATTTTCTAACCGTAATCTGTTCAACCTCTGGAAGAAAAAGAAAATGGCATCTATGGTTACCTTGACAGTAGAGCTGGGGTATCTGGGGTCATACTTTAAATATGTAAACTTTTATTCCCTTTTAATTTTGTATTGTGCCCAAACTTTAAAAATTTATGAAATAAAATACAGATGAAGAAAACCAAACCAAACTCACTACCATAGAGTCAATGCTGAATCGTAGTGACCCCTAAGGGTTCCCAAGACTGTAACTGTTTAGAGGAGTAGAAAACCCAGTCTTTTATTTCTTTTTTCTTTTTTTTATCATTTTATTGGCAGCTCTTACAGATATAACATTCCATAGTTCAATCACATCAAACAGTATTGTACAAATGCTACCACAGTCAGTTTCAAAACAATTTTTTTCTTCTTGAACTCCTTCATATCAGCTCCACTTTATCTCCTCTCTTCAACCAAGAACCTTATTTTTATATTATTATTGGCTGCATCTTACACCATCTAATATATCCATTCACATATAATTTTGTTGTTTGTGCCCCTCAAGTGGGGTTACAGACATCAGTGCTATCAGCTCTCCCTCCCCCTCCTTGACTTCCTGTTCCTTCAGGGAACCATTACTCCTGTTACTGTTTCTGAAGGGTTATCTTTCTGGCTTACATGAATCTAACGATCTTAATTATACAAATGAACATACACAGTCTAACATGGTTAATGAGGTTAAACAAATAAAAGCCATAATAGTAAGGGAAGGAAATATTCAAGAATTAGAGGATAGTTATGTGTTTCCTCAATGCTATACCACACCCTGGATTTATCATCCCTTCCGAGCCACGTGGCTATTCTGAGAAGGACTGTCCAATTATCTTGCAGGTGGGTTTTGAGTCTCCACAACATCCCCACCCCTTCACATTGATTTGCTTGCTTGTTTTTGAACATCTGATACCTTTTCCTGTCGACACCTCATGATCACACAGGCTGGTGTGCTGCTTCTATGTGGGCTTTGTTCCTTCCCTGCTAGATGGCTACTTGTTTGAATTCAAGCCTTTAAGACCCCAGACACTGTATTTTTTAATAGCCGGGCACCATTAACTTTCTTCATATTTGCTTATGCACCCAGTTTTCTTCAGTGATCTTGTCAAGAAGATGAGTATCATACAATGCCACTTTATTAGAACAAGCTTTTTGTACTGAGGTAAGATTGAGACCCAAAGTCTATCTGCTTCCTTATTGCATTTGCCTTTATATATGTATATAAGCAAATATACATATATTTACATATACATATATACCTACATATATATATTTTTTTCTTTTTCCTCTTTCCTCTTTTTCTTTGCTCCTGCCCCTCTATCACGTTTACCCATTGTTCACCTTTCAGTAATTCTTCTCAGATATAATTCTATTGATCAAACCACCAAAAGAGCTATATCCTCCTCGCCATCAATTTTAGAATGCATACTCTTCTCTTGTGCCTGTCATTATTGTCTCACTGCTCTCCTCCTACTCCACCCCCCACCTCCTCTTCTCCCCTGCGCCCCAGGACCATCAATTCAGTCACTGTCTTTGTAGGCTTGCCTATCCTGTATAGACACTTACACACACAACACACACACACACACACACACACACGAAATTACAAGTAGTCACAAGTCTGTTAGGGTTCCTGACATAGAGCAGATGAATATCTCTCTGTTAGAGAGAAGGACATGTTACAATAGTCCATCAATCCAGCCCCCTTTTCTGACAGGGTTCCGTATCCCAGATTCCGCTTATCTAGCAACACAAACCCTTTTGGTCTTCAGCTTTCATGTCCGAAAGGCAAGCATCCTAAAAGTCCCCATTGCTTATCCTGTAGACAGGGATGGAGAGGTCTAGTGTCCCCCCTACCCTTCCCACCACCATTACATCTTTAGACTTTGAGTGTGGCCCCCTTGTCAGTAACCTGCAACTAGTTCATATGCCAAGTGCTGACCCCGTGTCAGAAGTCTACGATCGGGATTCCTCAGGGACTTCGTGGCTCCGCTCCCATCACTGATCTGTTGCACTCCCCTCTTGGTTTCCCCCATGTGGGCAGGTCTCTATCCCACAGAGGTGCTGGTGGTTACAGACCCTCAACCTTGAGGATGCAGCCCAATGCATAATTACTACTCTACTGGGGCTCCTAAATAGATGAAGAAAGTAATGGCTGCTTATTGAGTTATTATAAAATAAATACCCTTCGAATCTCTACCCAGGCTAAATAATAGAACTTTGCCAGCCCTCCAGAATTTCTTTCTCCTCCATACAGGGAGGAGGGCTTTTAGAGTGGTCTATGCTTGTCTTATACTTGTGTCACCTAGGTGTGAACCAGTAGACTCAAGTTCAGTCTTGCCTATCTAAACATGAAGTTTTCATTTAAAAAAAATCTCTTAATGTGGATCTTTTTACTTTGTTCCTTTCAATATTTGTTCAGAAACTTGGGCTTTTCAGTCTGTAGAATTTTCCCTAGTCTGGATTTTGTTGATGGATTCCTCCTGGTACATTTCATTGTTTCCCTAGCTCTGTATTTCTTGCAAATTGACAAATACATCTAGAGACTAGATCAGTCTCACTTTGGCAAGACAACATGATGTGTTCTTTTAACAGGAAACTTTTAATTATTATCTGTCTCTTTTTGTGAGATTAGCTGTCCCAGATGCTTAATACCTTAGGTCTGTTAAATCATTGGTGATTGCAAAATGGTGGTATTCTAGCTTTGTTGTTTCATTTTCATGTGTTAGTTGAAGTGCTTTAATAAAGATGCTTCCCCTCTTGAATATTGGGTTATTCTGGTACTGTTCACATAAGAAAGGTAGGATAAATGCTTGATTACCCCCCTCACCTCCTAGTTTTCTTACTCAGTATGTTCCCTATCATCTTCCAAACTTGGCAAGTTACTTTTGTTTTAAAAGTATCATGAACTCATGGATTTAAATATATTTGAATTTCAGTTTACTGAATTATTGTCTGTAGTGAGGGACATATTGTTCCACCCTTGGCCAGTGGGAGACCCTTCAGAATAGTTCTTAACTTCTTTTGGCATAAGCCTGGTAATCGTTGACAACTTCTTTGCAATATGTTATATCAAATTCTTCTAGGCTTATTTCATGCATTTCTTGCTCCAGACCTTGAATCATCTAGCTATTTTTCTACAAAGTACCGTTTTTTCATTTGCTTTTTTCAAGTGGGAAATGGTATTATACTGGTACTTTCAGTTCAAATTCTGGACTATGGAATTTTTACATAAACTTTTTTACACTATGCCAATGTCTACATTCTTTCAAAATGAAAATGCTTGTTTGCAAAGATAAAGGGGGTGATAGAATTAAAATATCCCATAATTATGCATTTGTTTTAGTCAGATTTCAGTCTTAAAAACAAAATGAACATTATCTCTGTATAATTACTGACCCAATTTTTTACATATAATTTCCCCATCACATGTCAAAATTGTTTTTATAATTCAGTGTGTTATAGCTAACAGAGTATGTAGTTACTCCATATTCTCTGCCTTTTAACCCTCACTTAACCTAAGTTCAGGAAATAATTTTAATACTTAATGCTAATCATCAGTGCCTTGTGTTCATGTCTCTCTAGCCTTTTTTGATTGGAACTCATTTTTTAGCAGATTTCTCAAGAAAGGCACACAGTAGCAGGATTCATTGAGTTTTGTACGTTGATAATTGCTCCACTTTTATCCTTGAAAATCCATTTTGAGAATAAATTATCTTTGGCTAACATCTTTTCTTGGGTATTGTAAGTATGTTAATTCATCTTAATTTCTGAAAATAATCTTTTATTTCTGTTTCTACTTTTGAGTTCTGTCACCTCATTTCTGTTTCTAACTTAGATTTGTGTTTTTCTTTGCTTAATCCCTTTTAGTGGGTTTTGAAATATGGTACAATTTGATTTGCTTTGTGTGCCATTTCTTTTTTTTTCTTTCATTTTCATCAGTAAATCCTCATAAGATTTCTCCCCCAAGTGTTTTCCCCTTTTTATTTTTATTTTGTTTTGTTTTAATCATTTTATTGAGGCCTCGTATAACTCATTACATTCTATACATCAATTGAATCAGGCATGTTTGTACATATGTTACCTTCATTCTTTTCTAGACATTTCTGTTGAGCCTTTGGGATTAGCTCTTCCCCCTCCCCTCCCCATTTCTATTTTTTTATTCTGCACTTTATCTGCCTTTTTTCTTGTAATAACTATGTATGAGACTTGACCCTGATGCTTTTCTGTGCTTTATTTTGATGTGAAATGTGTTTTCCTGAGCGTTTAGAGTAGGGTGGGATTCAAGTTCGCCAAATACTTCTGTTCCTTGGTTGTTTTATGTAAATGTAGTGGTGTCCTAGTTTGTTCATCTTGCAAGGTCTTCTTTATCTTTAACTGTGGTCCCTGCCGGGCTCAATTCTGATTCTGCTGTGAGCAGCTTCTCCTTAGTATTGGAGTACTGTCTTGTAAGGAAGCTCTCTGGCTGGTTAATTTCTAGAGTTCTCAAAGCTAGATTACTCTAGCTCTTTTAGAGTTTATTGTATCAGAGAGGGCAAAGCCCTTTCTTCCCACGTGCAGCTCCTGTTCTCAGTTTGGCACACTATTGCTTTCTACAGAGTACCTAATTGGCTTCTTCTGAGGCCTGTCCTTGTTGCTTAAAAATCAGAGGCTTGCTGCAGCTACTTTGTCTCACCTACTTTTGTTGGGAATGTTAGACGTGAGTTAGGATTTTTGTTTTCTGGTTGTTCAGTGTGATGATTCAGTGATTAGAAAACTGTATTGCTGCCACAGCACCTTCAATTCATCTTATCAGAGTCCTACTCATGCCCTAATTTTTTTGAAATGTATTTATAAGACATGCAAGTTGATTTTTTTCTCCCTTCTCTTTATTTTTCTTATGATTTCTTGTAAGCACCATAGTAATTATAGATCTTTACATTAAAAATGTAACCCTCTTTATTCTCCTTTTGTTGCCAGCACAGTTTTGGACCTCTTTTTATGGATCAGGAGTCCTAATGGCATTTGGCTGTTAACCATAAGACCAACATTTCAAGGGTACTAGTTTCTGGAACTCTCTGGTGGTGTCATAGATTATGCTGCTAACCTCAAGGGTATTGTTTCAAAACCACCAGCTGCTGCTTCTGCTGGATAGAGATGAGGCTTTCTGTTCCTTAACGATTTATAGTCTTGGAAACCCAAAGGTGTAGTTCTTCCCTGTCCTATAAGGGTATGATTTGGAAATAACTCCAGGGCAATGAGAGAGATTTGTTGCTCTCTGGGAGTGTGGGTATCTGCTTTTATAAATATTGGAACCAGCCTTTGCCCTATAGGGTTATATTAACTAGAATTGACTTGACAGCAACTGGCTCTCTGCGGCACCCCCCACCCCCCCCACCCCCGTTTATTTCGATGGGCAGCCCTCCCTTATGCATTTTTTTGTATGCCCTTAAACAACTTTTCTCATGGTAATTGAAAAAGTTTGTCTGATATACACATTCTATTATTTTGTGTAATATTTAAAGATTCCGTCTAAAATTACTCCATCCTCTCCTATTCAATGAGTTGACAAACCAATATATTGACTTTTGAGGATTCTTCCTTTATTGTTTTGCTGGGTTAATATGAGTCAGCAAAAGACAACTAAAAGGCAGACGACAAATTGACAACAGATATAGTCAGAGTTAATTATTGTATTGATTTTATACAAATCAATAAAAACCATTAAGATTAATGAATAAATGGGAAGACATTAGTTCACTTCACAAAATATGATAAACAAATGAAAAAATGTTGACCCTGCATCTAATTAGGAAATGTGAAATGAAAATGGGATTCCTCCGTACCCTATTTTAAGTTCATAAAATTTAATAAAGAATAATGGTATGACTGCAGTGAGGACTAGGTATTCTAATGTAGACCTGTTCTTTGGGTAGAGTGACTGGAATGACCAGAACGGGTCCTGTGCTTTCCTTTGGAGGATCTGGGCTTTTTAATGTACAGTTTCATTTTATATGTGTCTGTTAAATTACTTGCACCTTCATCCTTTAAATATAGCCCTCCTTTTGTATATTGCTGGTGACATAGTAAAGCTATCACCATTTTGGAAGGAATTTGGTATATGAAGGGGCTTTAAAAAGCTTGTGGCAAAATGGAATTAAAAGTAAAAAAATTTCCATGAACTTGTTAAAGCTTCCTTGTACACTATGTTTCAAGAGTCATAAGATTGTTGTCATTTTGGGGAGGTAGTAATAATCACTGGTGGCATAGTAATTACTCATTGAGCTGCTAGTCACAAAGTCAGTAGTTTAAGCCCGCCAGCTGCTCTGAACGAAACATCTGAGACTCGGCTC
This sequence comes from Echinops telfairi, assembly GCF_000313985.2. NCBI lineage: Eukaryota > Metazoa > Chordata > Mammalia > Afrosoricida > Tenrecidae > Echinops > Echinops telfairi. The sequence continues at coordinate 1,812,503 of NW_022107947.1, read as the reverse complement.
CTGTACAGAAACTCAAATGGACAATTCTAGTCTGCCTTATTGGGTCACTGAGCAGTTTAGGCTTTCTGTTAAAGGAAGTAATGAAAAATACACGAAGAGCTATATATATATTTTTTAATCATTAAAAAAATATTGGGAGCTCGTACAATTCTTATCACAATCCATGTGTCAAGAAAATTTGTACATTTGTTGCCATCATCATTCTCAGAACACCTGCTTTCTACTTGAGCCCTTGGCATCAACTCCTCATT
>NW_022107947.1:1792709-1810682 GCF_000313985.2 Echinops telfairi | reverse complement strand
CCCAAAGTCTATTTTTGGTATTCCGTGGGGACTTCATTGCTCTGTTCCCCTTGCTGTTCTGTTGCACACCCTTAGTGTTTTGCCTGAGTGTGGTGGGGTCAGAACAGGCACAATTCCCCCGCTGCTTTCAGTGTTGCCCCCTGTAGGGCCATGGGTCAGCGAGGGACATCGTGTCTCATAGTGGGGCCAGCCATATGGTCCTCTCAGTGCATTAGCTGCTCTGAGCAGGAATATCGTCCTCGGGCTGGTGGGTCAGGATGTGCTCCACTCCCTGTTCCTCCCCTTTCATTTGCTCCTGTGTGCTCTGATCAGACATGCCCCTCTCCCTGAGCTATAGCTTCAGTGCTGTCCTCTGAAGTGAATTCTTATGCTGGGATGGGGGGCTGCCCATGTAGTTGGGATTGGGGCCGATCCCTCAAAGAGCTATATTCTTAACTCATGACAAGTGAAAAGAATCTTAATGTCTAGTTAAAGGAAAATGATGCAGTAAATTGTGATTTTTGCATTACACATGGCTCAGTTTTAAAGATTGGGTAGACACGTGGGAAAATGTTAATGTTACCTTTGTACCATTTGGTGCTCTTTTATATAACCACGGTAACATGTATATAAAAATTCTTGAAAGATATACATATAAAGATAACATCTAGTGTATGAAAAGGTGATCGAATTAGTAATAGTGGCATTTTTCAACTGCTTATAGATGTAATAAAATATCTAGGTAAAAAAGAATTGATTGTGCCTCCCCATTTTTGCTGCCTTAACAGTAACTTTTTGTGGTTTATTCTGCAGAAGTAAATACTCTAGTCATTGGTGTTCAAGACCAGATATGTTATACTTAGATTATTTGAGCAGCTGAGAGTATTATGAAGGAAAGTCAATAGTTATTTCAGAGAATATTTATAAAAATGCCCATTGAGGATATTCATTGCTTTTTTCATATTTTTAATTTTGATAGGTTTGCAGAATGGCTTCTGACTACTCAAGAACATGTGCTAGCCCAGATAACATTCAGACTGGAGATGCACCCATTGTCTCGGAGACCTGTGAGGTCTATGTTTGGGGGAGCAACAGCAGCCATCAGTTGGTAGAAGGCACCCAGGAAAAAATATTACAACCTAAACTGGCTCCTAGTTTCTCTGATGCTCAGACTGTGAGTTCTCTATATATTTTATGAATGACACATATGTACTTATGCATGTTTACTTTAAATAATGTTTAAGACTTTTTAAACAATTGAAAAGTCTTCATCGAAGGTTTCTTATCTACAATGTGTATATACCATACTGCAACACTATTTTCATTTTAATAGAAAAATATATTTTCAGTTACCCATAACTCATAGCTCTTCTAAGTTTCAAGAAATGAAAACTAGAATTTTCTCTTTGCTAAACTGGCATTTAAATTAAAAAAATTTTTTTCTATATTTTAGCCATGATAGACCTTTATGCCTATTTTATTACTGTTTTCATTAATTTTTTTCCATATGGGTTCAGAATAATTTTCTGTAATGAACCTTAAAGAATGTATGTATTGTGAAATTTTTTCTTACCCTTCGTAAATAATAAGAGAAAGCCAAAGCTTTTAATTTTGTCATTTCATTGCGCTATTACCTGTAGATAACCTTAAAAGATAAGATATAAATGAATTTGAGCTTCATAATAAAGTCAACAAGGAAAAGCTAGTTTTCGAAATTTTCCATTTATTCATAATTCTTATGGAGGGTCATGCTGTGTCCTGCTTTAAAAGACTTTCTTTGAGCTCCCCTTGATGAAACTAGCCTAAAGTATTATACTTTGACTCTCACAGAAACATTTTATGATTATGATTCTGTTTGTTTGCTTATAGATTGAAGCTGGACAGTATTGCACTTTTGTAATTTCTACGGATGGCTCTGTCAGAGCTTGTGGTAAAGGCAGCTATGGGAGACTGGGCCTTGGAGATTCCAATAATCAATCTACTTTAAAAAAATTAACCTTTGAACCTCATAGGTCCATCAAAAAGGTTTCCTCTTCTAAAGGATCTGATGGTCACACTCTAGCTTTTACAGCAGAAGGAGAAGTCTTCAGTTGGGGAGATGGTGATTATGGGAAACTAGGACATGGAAATAGTTCAACACAGAAATATCCCAAACTTATTCAGGGCCCTCTGCAGGGAAAGGTATGTGCTTTCTCTTTTGAATTTAAGATAATTAGATGCACTGCTATAATTGACACTGCCATTTAGATTTTGATAGGTTCTTTCTGAAGTCCCTCCCTCCCCCACACTCATATAGTTTGGCATCCTTACAGTTTATGAAACACTTTCTTAGATCACTAGAAAATTCATGAGTTAAATTTAATCCTATAACAACTTTGTGATATAGTTATTACTTCCCAGTTAAGGAAACTGACAGTCATTCATTCAATTAATGTTTATCCTGCATCATACAATTGTCAAGCATTTTTCAGGCATTAGACAAATAGCAGTGAACACGACAAACTTTTATTCTCATGGGGTTTTAATCTGTGGGGTAGAGATAATAAACACACACAAAATAATTTCTCATGGTTATATTGAAAATTTAAGAGGTAAGCATGTTGTGACATTAGATCATGAAGCTGGAGGATCCTGGAGGAGCTGGCATTTTTACAGAGACCTGAGTGAAGAGATATTTAGAATGGGCAGGTAACTGCCCAAAGTCACACACCAAGCGTTGGTACCACCAAGAACTACATTTAGTTCTCATGTTTTATTTCTCTCTTACCTCTTTTGAAAGAGGTAAAAATAATTTCCTAATTATAAATGGCTTCTTACATTTTAAGATTGTATTATATATATCTTGTGAAGTTTAAAATTTAACTTTATTCCAGAACTACAGTATGGTACTCTCCTTTTATGAGAGATTGTCTGTTAGGATGGGCTATCAAATTAATTTTACATTATTATAACTTTCAATATTTTAACTTTAAATATCAACCCCAAAGCAGTGTTCCTAGAGATAGTTTACTTTGAAAACACCAGAGGATACTTTGATAAGATTCTGAATGTGGAGATTTAAAGAAGTTTTAGATAAATACTATTTGAAATTGTATTTTCTAGATCTTTCTTGAACAATTTTCTTTCTTGATTTTAACACTTTGTAATTTTCTATTTTTATGTTACATTTTATAATGAAAATACAGTTTGTTAAACATAGCATAGTATACATATGGAAGTAAACTACAAAATTTTAAATGAAAAATCTCATACTAAAATGACCATGTTCTTAACAGAGTACCTAGCACATATTATGTGCTCAGCATTTTTAGTTGAAAATAAAAGTTGAATTTCTTAAAATAAATTCTTGTTTTTTAGAGATTAAATAGAGGCAGAGCCATTAGTGTAGACACTTTTACTATTTATCTTTTCTCAGTAGCCATTGATGTTGGTCAGTGTTAAAAAGCGTTAATGAACCTCATATTTTGCTATATCCCCGTGTTCTCTGTGATTCTATTTATCAAAGAAAGATATTGTCAGTTGTTTATTTAATATAAGCTTATATTCTGCTTAGGTCTTTCTGTATTATTAATAGTCAAAGTCTCTTTTTAGTCTCATTCCTATTGTATAGTGATTTTTAATGAGCCAGAATTGGAGGTTTTATATTAATATTTTTAAAATTGACCTTGTTCCAAGGATGCTTATTTCTTTCCAACTCTTTGAGTAAAGAGTTGATTGATAAAGTTAGGGCCCCTGTTAACCATTGCAGTGACTTTATGTACATTAAGAGAAGTGTCTTCTCCAGGTAGATACACTCCTTTGCCAGAATCCGTGACTTGGCAAGCTGAACACCATATGTATTTCAGTCCTTCCTTTCTTGGGAAGGTACACTTGTCCCACATATAGCCTCCACAACCATACTTGGCAGTTCCTGGATGAATTGTAGATATCAGTACCTCTAAGTGTCTGTGATTAGGATCAAATATGGACTAAATATTGTAGCTTTAGCTTCTTTGTGCTAATCACATTCATTTTGTGTGCAATGTAGGTAGTTGTTTGTGTATCAGCTGGTTATCGACATAGTGCTGCTGTCACAGAAGATGGTGAATTATACACGTGGGGTGAAGGAGACTTTGGAAGATTAGGTAAGATTTTTTTTTTAATTGGAGTTATACTCACAGAAAAATAGAAATGATCAGTTACTGAGAAGCATTGATAGATTTACTAGCCAATGACTGTCATTAAGAGGAAGATAATCTTATTAAATACTCTAGATTTTGGTGCTAATATTTGAGTTAAGTCCATCATATGTTTGTTGAGTGCCTTTTGTGAGCAGGAGATATGTAGGGCTTGGGGAATAGGAAAGATACCACCTGAAGTTATAATCTAATCATTAGATTATAATCTATCAGCATAAGATAAGTGCTGTAAGAAGACCACAGAAAATAGTTCTAATCGTTCATTGAATGAATTGGGTGTCTGTCTAGGAAGGGCTTGGGAAGAATGGTTGTGAAGATGCTGGAGATGATTCTGTTTTTCATACTTAATTGTACTTTTAAAACACATGCACAATCATAGAACCTCAGTCTTTTTAACTTGTATGTTTATTCTACCTGTCAAGGAGAAAAAAGTAGAGAAAAAGAGTTAATTCAGCATTGTTTCTTTATGTTGTTTGTGTTTTATCCAAGGTCATGGTGACAGTAATAGCCGTAATATTCCAACATTAGTAAAAGACATTAGCAATGTGGGCGAGGTTTCCTGTGGCAGTTCACATACTATAGCTCTATCGAAAGATGGGAGAACCGTGTGGTCTTTTGGAGGAGGAGACAATGGTATGTAAAAATTACTTAGTGCACTTATTGGGAGCTCTTTTCTTTTTTATACATGCTTATCATCAAAACACTCATACAAATGAGCAGAAAATAATAAACTGTTTATGTTGTCATAACCATTGTTAGCCTTTTGATAGACTTCTAAACATATATATTTATACAAATAAAAATACATACTTATACAAATATGTATACAGATATCTTTTTAAAAACCACAGGGGACCAGTATGTATTCATTGGTATTATTTTATAACATGCTGGCTTTTTTCTATTAGTATTTTATGGTTATCTTTCTATGGCAAACATGATTCTACTCTTTCTTTTAAATAACTGTTAAGTTTTTGTTCTTGTGATTATGACCCAATTTATAAACTTTGTTTCTAAATATTGAATATCTAGATAGCCTTGAATTGTTTCAATATTGAAAGCAACAGCTCAATGAGTAGTCTTATGGCTAAATCTTGGGCCACTTTACTCACTCCCGATCCCATCAGTATGAGAGTGCACCTATCCCTATAGAATTAATGACTTCTTTTTCAGTAATTTCAAAAGTAAAAATGGCATTTAATTTGTATTTCCTTGATTCCCTGTGAGGATGAATTTATATGTTGTCGACCATTTGCTTTTCTTCTTTAGTGATTTGCCAAGTTTTCTATCTAGTGAACTACTGAGTATTTTAAAAAGTTAAAAAAATAATATGCATATACATTCTTGTTATGACCTTTCTATTATATCAATGAATTTGACGTTAGAAATAATAATCATTAAAGCAAAGAAACATGTAGAAAAATAATTTTCCTTATCTCCTTTCAAGTGATTTTAATTATTGGAAATTAAGATACAGAGGATGTTCGTTGTTGCTTTTCCTGTAACAGAAATGCTCACTTATTAACATTCTCTAATCAGAAATTTATAACTTTCCACATCTATCAGGTAGGCATAGAAAGATTTTAACTTGATCAACTTCAGTACTTAGAAAAGCACTAGACTTTTAAAAAAATGATTTTTTTTTCATTTGAATGTGTTTGTTTTTATAGGGAAACTTGGCCATGGTGATACCAACAGAGTGTATAAACCTAAAGTTATCGAAGCTTTACAAGGAATGTTCATTCGCAAAGTTTGTGCCGGGAGCCAGTCTTCACTTGCTTTGACATCAACAGGGCAGGTAAGGACTAGCAGTGAGCATACAAGGTGTAGAAAGAGTATTTAAGAGGACTAGTTAACTAAAAAGTAATCGTTGTATTGGAATTTATAGTTAAATTATTTTCTTAGCTGACCTACAAAATAAAAGATTTACTAATGTTTAAAGAGAGAGAGAGAACTAAGCTTTCTGTGCTGGCCTGTGTGACTGCCATGATAAACCGTCCTTCAGTCTCCTGGTCTTTAAAATGGTTTCATAAACCCCTTTCCCACTCACCACCCTTTACACACCATTTTCCTAAAAATCATGGCTAGTGGGGAAAGCAAAAATAGATATTGCCAGAACCAGTGATTTGGACTGTCAGGAGGCATTTAAGAGAGTAAAGAGAACACACCACTTCCATATGGAATAAAACAGAGGAATTGGGTTTTGGGCAGTCAGAATTTATAATCCCTTTAATAGATTTTGAATGGTCACATGAGTATTTTGATACTTCCTCCCCATTTGTTTGGTGCTGTCTTGTAGCTAGTAATTAGAAAAATGATTTTAAAACCTTTAAAGGACATTGGCAATAGGCTGATGATGGGGAGGGATATAACCCAATGTAATGATGGGCTGACAGTAACTTCCCCCTTGCATGAATCAGTGATGACAGAGAAACCCAAGCTAGCCACCCATTCTTTCACTCTTCATGGGGTCCCATTATGTGCTCTGGTGGGTGAGATGTTAGGCTACTAACTCCACGAGCAGCATTTCAAACCCACCATTCATGCTGAGGGAGAAAAGTTTGATTAGATGAAGATGTATTCTTGGAAACTTTTTATAGGGTCACAGTGATTCAAAACTGACTTGATCGCACTGGATTTGGTATTGTGTTTCAGGCACAATCTTGTTTGTATACTAATGTTTTCTGACTTAATTCCCCAAAGCTGAAATTAGCATGTAATTTTTTTGGTTGTTGTTGAAAGATTACAATTTTTTATGTCCTGTAAAGAATTTAACTCAAACTATTCCTTACCTTTTGTTATGTTAATTACATGCTTGCTACAACTGGTTGCTGCCTTAAAACCTAAAATTTCTCATTTACATTTTGGATTTTATGGAGATAACCCATACATTGAAGTCAGAAAATGCTTATTTATTAGCTCTTTGTCTGCAGACACACCAGCTGTTCCTTGAACCTTACATACTTCCTTCATATGAAGAGGGGTAATGATTTCTACTTTGCCTACAAATGGCCATATAAGATAATTTTTTGATTTTAATTTTTTAAAAAATGGTCAAATATTCTTTTGCTTGTTAGTTGTTAATAATAATTGTTAAGTGAATGCTGAGAAAACCAACAAAAGTCACATATTAAACACTGGCAGTGAGTTGAACAACACTTCCTCAAATAGATAGTAGGGCAAGGTCTGTGTCAGTCGGGGCCCATGTCTTTGGGACATTGAAAAAAGCACAAAATAGATGGGCGGGAGCTTCCCACGTGACCCCAGCGCTCCCATCGCCTCTCCTTCACTGCGGAGCCGCCTGTGGTGGGAGTCCGGCTAGGCTGCGGGGGGGCTGTGGAGGGAGCATGTGGCTGTGACAGCTGCGGGGGAGCCTGACCGAAGGAAGCAGGAATAGTGAGGCATGGCAAAGGCAAAACAGAAATATGTGGGAGCAATTTCTGCAACAGGCGGGGCGTCCCCCAGTCTCTCACCAATCGGGAGGCGCAAAGCACTGGAGTCTGAGGAGGCCTGGGTGAGCTACAGTTTTCAGGGACACCCCCGCCACGCCCCTCCATGATGAGGCCCCGCCCCCTCGTGATGGAGGCTCCGCCCACCGCAGACCCCTCCCTGTACACCTGGTGGCCTCGCTTGTCCCTGAGATTTTATTTAACTTTACTGTTTTACACGTGACTTGATAGGTATACCAAGCCCCAGCATCATGGCCAGGAGTTACCGCGTTCTCACACTTCGCTCACTAGCTCTGGGAAATGAGTTTCCCAAGGGAAAAAGCTCCACTATGAAAAGGCACAACTCGGACAGATAGGTTGGGGGGAAAAAAGCACAAAATAAATCCCTGTGACAATCTATAAAATGATCAAAACAGTAATTCTCATTTTAACACAAAAAAAGTTATTTAGAATTATACCATTCTCTTGTTTGCTTGATTGATAGGTTATACTTTTTTCTACACAATTTCAGTCATCACGAAACGGTCTCAGGAAATTGTGTGCTGTATTTCCGTTTGTATTTCAGGTCTATGCGTGGGGTTGTGGAGCGTGTCTGGGTTGTGGTTCTTCAGAAGCTACTGCCTTGAGACCCAAGCTTATTGAAGACCTGGCTGCCACCAGAATCGTTGATATTTCTATTGGAGACAGTCATTGTTTAGCCCTTTCTCATGGTAAACGTCCTTTTTGATTTTAAGGAAATAATATTAGCCATGAGTTCCCAAAATGTATTCCATTTAAATTTGCCTTTGCTTTGGCACTTTGGGTTTTGTTGTAGATAATGAAGTTTATGCCTGGGGCAATAACTCTATGGGACAATGTGGCCAAGGAAATTCCACCGGCCCTATAACTAAACCAAAGAAAGTGAGTGGCTTAGATGGCATAGCAATTCAGCAGATCTCAGCTGGAACATCACATAGCCTGGCATGGACTGCGCTTCCTAGGGACAGGTGAGAGTGGCCACTTGAAAATTTTTTCAAGTTTTAATTACAACAAATATCTATAGAAACAAATAACGAATGTGATTAATCTGTTGAATTGTATGGTCTACCTTGTATGGTATATATCAATAAAACTGTTGGAAAAAACAAAACAAATAACCATACTTTGTTCATGAGCATTTCTAGTATTGATTTCTTTTCAGTATTATAGAAATGACATCTAGATTTCCTTTTATTTGAATGTTGAAAATTAAAGATGTTTCTTAAGGCAGGAAATTATACTCTATATTTAAACACATTTAAAAAATTTAACTTCCTTGTAAACTTTTTTAATTTAAGACACAGAAAAAGGAAGATGTCTGCGTATCAAAGGAAAGAATGAATTGAAATAATCAAAATCAGAGCTCACTTTTATTTTTTTTTAAGTACTTGATTATCTCAGTGCCCTTTATCTGGTTGGTTTTATTGGAAAACAAAACAATATAGTGACCATAATTATAACCTAAAGTGGTTGCTTTGTGTGTGGAAATCTGTTTCTTAAAGGAAAAGAGGCAACTGGATCTTTTTTTTTTTTAAAGATCATTTCATTTGCCTTCAGGTAAGTGAATATCCAAATTTTCTGAAACAGGTTCTTGAAGAACTGTGCGGATGGTGAATTCTTGGCTTCTTTCAGTAGCCAAAGTAAAAGATTTCATCTCCTTCATAATCAAGGAGGTCTTTGTGTATCCTGTTGAAATCTAATAATGTCATCTTGTGTGAAATTTTCATTTTAGGACTATTTCATGATTTTCTTATTCTTTCTTCTAGACAAGTTGTTGCATGGCACCGACCTTATTGTGTAGACCTTGAAGAGAGTACCTTTTCACACCTGCGTTCCTTTCTTGAGAGATACTGTGATAAAATAAACAGTGAAATCCCTCCACTCCCTTTTCCTTCATCAAGGTACGTGTTACACGTGTGGGTGCATGTGTGTATATTAGCTACTTGTTTTGTACTTACTGCTACTTTTAGTCGTTACTATTTACCACCGCCCCCACCCCCAGTGGAACAATACTCCTCTACATTCTAAAAAAACGAGCTCAACTTAGTTACTGATAATAACCTTTAGAGAAAGTTATACTCAATGTTACAAATCAGGCTTTAAACGTTATTCTTGGTCAGGACTCAACAAAATTTCTAAAGAGAAAAATGGTTATTCAAACTGAGTAACACTTGCTCTTTTATATTAGAAAAACTCACAGCCTTTTATTTGGTTTCAGGGAACACCACAATTTCCTCAAGCTGTGCCTGAAGCTGCTTTCAAATCACCTTGCTCTTGCGCTTGCAGGAGGGGTAGCTACCAGCATTCTTGGGAGGCAGGCAGGTCCACTTAGAAATTTGCTCTTCAGACTGATGGACTCAACTGTCCCAGATGAAATCCAGGAGGTAAGACTATAGCAGTTGCGAGTCTGTAACTCAAACTACTTCTTTCCTTGAGGTATTATAACTCGTATATTCAACTATGCATTGCACACCTTCAGTCCAATGCTCTTTACTTCTATTTTCTTGGTGGAATATCTTTTTTGGAGTTAACATATCCTTCAAAAGAAAGTTCATTTGATACCTCTACGAAACCTTTCTTTACCTGTCTTTCCATCACATTAGCCATGGTCTCATGGCTTCGCACTTTATTGTAGTTGACAGTATGTAAGCATGTCTGTCTTTTCCACCAGATGGTGGATTTGAAGGCAAGGACTCAGTGTTACGTGCATCTGTAACTGTTGCACATGCACACAGTTGATAGAATAGTGGTTTGCACCATCTACTAGCCATGCAAATTTAGGGGAGAAAAGTTGACTTCACAGAGGAATAAGAGGCCAGGGATAGAAGCCTGATTATTTCATGTTATTTAACACATTTATAATATAACATCAATACAACTTTAATGTTAAAAGGATTCGTTTATAATAGTTATAATAATAATTAACATATTTATTACAATATTAAATTTGAGGAAATTTAGGGGAAAACTTATTTTTTGCAATATAAAGCAAAACAAAAAAACTCGCACAATCCTAAATAACCATTGGTTAAAGAAGAAGTCATGAAGGGAATTTAAAAATACTTTTAGAAGAATGAAGCTAGAAACACAGCATATCAAAATTAATGGACTGTAGCAGAAGCAGTGCTAGAGAAAAATTTACAGCAATTGGAAGGAGCCTGATGGGTAAGCATTTGACTGTTTGCTAAAAGGTCAGACCTTCACACCCACCATCTGCTCTGCAGGAGAGAGATGAAGCTGTCTGCTCCTGGACAGATTTACAACCTCAGAAACCCTATTTAGTGTTTCTGTGAGTCAGAATCCACTTGATAGCAATGCTTAATGCCTATGTTAAAAAATAGGAATCATCTTAAATCATTAAGATCTCAACTTAGGAAATTAGAAAGAGAAGGTGCATCTAAACTCAAAGCAAGCATCAGAAAAGAGAATAAATATTAGAGTGAAACAAATGAATTGGAGAATAGAAAAACAATTGAGAAAAACCACTAAAACATAAGTTATTTTAAAATCAAAGTGACATAGTCTGACCAAAATTACTAAAATCAATATTAAAAGGGAGACATTATTATTGCCACACAGAAATTTCTAGATGAAAATATACCTGTCTTAGTATTTTTCTTAAGGACTTCCAAAGAAGAACTTGCATGCTTTCTTTTTTCTTCTCACATGCCCCTTTATTCAGGATGTGAATTTATGTTTGTGTGTTTTTATTACCAAGAAAGAACCAGGCTCGTACATTTACTCTTCTTTTTTGATTTTAGGTAGTAATTGAAACTCTGTCAGTGGGAGCAACCATGTTATTACCTCCATTACGAGAACGGATGGAATTACTTCATTCTCTTTTACCTCAAGGACCTGACAGATGGGAAAGCTTATCTAAAGGACAGGTATGCCTTTGAGTGGCATCTAAGCAAACAGTAATCCCACTCCCTCTCTCACAAGTAAATAAAGCTAATCAACTCATCACGTAATACTTGATGGATCTGTTAAATCCTACTTATTTAATGTTACATGCTGAGAGAGTTCTTAGATTTCTGAAAACTCTGGGTAAAGCAAGGGATGATTTATTAAAAGATTTTCAGCTAATATTAAAATTATAAAATTTCTAATAATCCTTTCAGTATCAAACCAGAGACCCTTTGACTTATTTGTAGTATGCTGGGTTGAAGTCAAGATGTGCCCTGCTATTTGTTTGATGCCCAGAACTTTGTCTGAAATTGCTTATACAAAAAGGTTTTTACTTTTAAAACGGTTTATGTAAAAGTATTTGATTATATTTCCATTTTTAATATCTTATATATATATATATCTATTGCTCAACTCAGTAGAAAAAATGAGTAGTTAATATAAGTTTAGATTTTTTCCTAGGATTCTCCCATTTCTTTTGTCTATTCATTTTAGGCTGATTATTTACCTACTCCTATTTCATCAATGGAAATATTTTTTCTTTAGAGAATGCAACTGGATATCATTCTGACAAGTTTGCAAGATCACACCCACGTAGCCTCCTTACTTGGCTATAGCTCACCCGCTGATGCTGCTGACCTCTCATCTGTGTGTACTAGCTATGGAAACCTGGCAGATCAGCCGTATGGCACTCAGAGCTGCTATCCAGATACCCATCTGGCTGAAATTTTGATGAAGACTCTCTTAAGAAATTTAGGATTTTATACAGTAAGTTGTTTTTCATTATAGTAAAACAAAAAAAAAGTAAAGCACTTTTTATAGAAGGAGTGGGAATGTTTGCAAGTCTCTAGGTATTTCACATTTAAGTACTCAAAGAGACAAATGAAGCCCTGTCTCGCACTGCACTGCACTGCTCCCACCCCACCCCACCCAAAAAATGGGAAGGGGGACTTAGAAAATCTTCTGGAAGATTGTGTGGGCCAAAAAACATTTATTTCAGAATTCCAAAGAGATTTATTTCAGAAATTTACTTAATTTTTTTGGTATTAATGTAGTTGTGTTATAATAATTAAGCAACTGCTTGATAGATCTTACCACTTAGTAGGAAATGACACTAAGATCATAGCAAAGATTTTAAAATTGACAATGGGCGGAGGACAATGGCTTCTTAGGTCAGAATCTTGTGTTTGTTTTTCCTCTTTAAACACTTCAGATACAGTCTTCCTTTATGCGTTATAGGATCAAGCGTTTGGAGAGCTAGAAAAGAATAGTGATAAATTTCTACTTGGAGCGTCGTCATCAGAGAACAGTCAGCCCGCGCACCTGCACGAACTGCTGTGTTCTCTTCAAAAACAGCTGTTGGCTTTTTGCCACATCAATAACATTAGTGAGGTATTGGATTCTTTGCGGCTTATGGTGGTTTATCGGTTCTTAAATATTTGGGGATGTTTATCAGGGTCCAGGTATTTGGGGATACCATTATATCCGTATACTTTGAATCTTTCAAAATAGTAATTTAGGCAACTTTTCTCCCTCCTCAGAACTCAAGCAGTGTGGCATTGCTTCATAAGCACCTTCAGCTCCTGTTGCCTCATGCCACAGATATTTATTTACGCTCTTCAAATTTGCTCAGAGAAAGTCCTTGGAATGGCAGCGTTGGAGGAAAATTAAGAGGTGTGTGGTATTGGATTTAATCAGTGATTGGAAAGCAAAAACCTGTAGCCTTTCCAAAGCCTGAAGAGGCCATGAAGTCTGAGTGGAATAAGAATGATCTTCGTGAGTCTCCATTCCAATGAAGATCCCTTCAGTCTTGGTTTGGCGTTAGTGGTAATGATGATGGCTCTGATAAATATTAAAAGATTCCAATTGGCATGAAAAGAGGCCTAATTTAAAGACATATCAAAGAATATAAAAGATCGGTGTTTAGATGGCATAAAGCGATATTCTCTATGCTGTTAATTTACATATCTTCAGCGTTTGCTGTGGCTTTTCTTCTCAAGTGCCTCTTCTCTCGATGTCTGCTTAGCTGTGATGTTGATATTCTACTGACAGGCCTCTGTTTTTGAGAATCAGGGATCATTATTTTATTTCTTAATGACTCTTTTGCATATATATAGAAGCAGGAGAGCTGGGGTGAGGGGGCTGCCTCCCGCCCCCCACTCCCCCCCACCCCCCCACTTTCCCCAATATAGAAGCTTTGTGGTGCCACCCTGTGGGTGTTGATGGCTGGCATAGAGGTTAAAAAAACATTCAGCCAGGTTACCTGATGACATTTCGGCACTATGGAGACGAGTCCAGTTGAAATCTTTCTGGGAATTAAAATACTTGGGTAAGTCCCTCTTTGGACATGTCCTTTAGTATTGAGCATTCTCTGGACTTTGCCTTCAACTCTATTATTCTCCCTAGCTGATCTCCCTAGTTTCTTTAAGCATGCATATGCCCAGTGCTTCTCCAACATCTGCATAGTGCTGAGACCTCTGTTTCGTACCACTAGAGCCTTTCACTGAGTGTCCTTTTCTTGGTTATTTGCTGTGTATACTTTCCCCAAGGCAACTGAAATTTTAATTTGTCTATTCAGTATGTCTATCTGAAGTTCTCTGCTGAAGAAAGAAAAGACATCAAAAACCTAAAGCCGCTTCTTCTCTGGCTATTTTTCAGCAACTACAATTTAATGCATTCAAAGAGCTCATTTCTCGATGGTCCTCCCTACCACGAAATACTAAGAAAAGCAATAAAACTAACCAAATATCCTTCATCTGCAATTCCCCCAAACACCATTGATTCTGTTTCCTTAGCCCCTTTAGTACTTGTGCCCCTTCTTTATGCTACTGCTCTGTGTCACTTGTGTTTAGGTGTACATCATCTTTATAACCTGGCCCCTCATTTCTGTTTCAGTGTTCTCTAAGTCCCCTATCGGTATATCGAACAGCTTATAATTTCTCAAAGGACTTCTACAAACTCTTTCATGTCCTTAAATATTTTGCTGTTAACACATATGTGCACACTTGTGTCTAGAAAGTAAAAATAACTCTACCTGTTCTTTTTAAAGAACATGTTTCTGGTGAAAATTAACACAGCAAATAAGGCTTGCATTTCACAGTTTCTCTACATATAGTTCAGTGACATTTGTGACATTTTTTACAATGTGTCAAACATTTTATTTATTTATTTATTCTGTTTCCATTGCGCTCGCTTCTAGCCCTCATCCCGCAAATTTTGTTTTATGGTAATGTTGGCCATTTGATCTCATGTAGGCGATTTTTTTTTAAGAGCTCAATAGTCATAACATTTTTTATTTGTGATTCAATCTGATATGTAGCTGAAAGGTGTCCTCCAGGAATGGTTCAATTCCAAATTTAAATTTTAATTGTCTCAGGCTGACATTCTCTGGGATTCCTCTGCTACAAGTCCAGTACATCTGGATTTTTTTTTTTTCTTTAAGAATTTGCTCTTTGTTCCACATTTTTCTCCCACTCTTTTAGCGGTCAGCACAGTAGGTAGTGTAATAGCAGGGCACCGTCAAGTTCTGTGGTCTCAGGATAGATAGGATGTGGTCTTACTTGTTCTGTGGGTCTTCTTTAGGTCTTAGCTTAGACCTTGCTTTAGCATCCTGTTTTTGTGTGTGTGTGTGTGATTCAAATGAGTCTTATGAGAGTTAGAAGAAGTTTCAGGTTTACATAGGCACCACAGGGTCCCTCACCCCATACAACCTCCGTAGAAACTGCTCGGAAAATCCTGCTTTAGCATCTTACTGGAGCCTTGAACAGAAAACCTTGATCCCAAAGCTTGGTTTGCATCCATCGTGTTCTCCCATGTCACCCTGCATTCTGTCCTATCTGAAATGGATTCGAATCACCTGATGCTAATTGTCTGTGTACCTCACTGGGTGATAGCAGGTATTCTGAGGGTCTCAGTTAGGGTCTTGTCCTTTCACTATGTAACCTGTGCTAATACAGTATCTACCACAAAGTTGATGTTGGTTAAAAATATGAATAGTTTGAAACTATTGTGGTTTGGTAATGCTGTCAAGGTAATTTAAAATGATATTTTTGCTTTTCTTTTTTTAAAAAAAGGATTTGAAGCAAAATTGCCAATCTAAAGCCAATACAGATAATAAAAAGACAGATCTATTAAGGTGATCTTAGGGGGGAAAAATGTAAATTTTGGTTTTAAAATAAAGGTGCCCCCCACTCAAATATAATAAGTATAAGGCAAGACTTTTCTCTGCATGGTTCATGGCTAAATACCCTTCACTTTCACCTGTATCAGTGCCGAGTATATTGTAGTCATTTAGTAAATATTTATTGTGTAAATTTTAAAACGAGGATAAATTTGTGAATGAGAAACTCATAATGCATTTTAAGGAAGTTGAAATTGGTTGACATGGACAGCATGTATGCTTTTCCACAAATTGTCTCTTGGTAGCACTGTCAAAAAATAATTAAATCTAATACCATATGAGCTACTAGGAACAGTGTGCAACTGAGAGTTGTTGAATACGTTTGATTCTAGGCAAAAATGTTGTCTTGGGTTCGTTCTTTTTTAAATTTGCTTGAAACACTTAATTCGTGTTACATTTCTCATCTTTCCTAGATGTGATATATGTCTCTGCTGCAGGCAGTATGCTGTGCCAGATTGTTAACTCCCTGCTGTTGCTCCCAGTGTCAGTGGCTCGGCCTCTGTTGAGTTACCTCCTAGATCTGCTGCCACCTCTTGATTGCCTTAATAGACTCCTGCCAGCTGCTGCTCTTCTAGAGGACCAAGAGTTACAGTGGCCTCTTCATGGTAAGGAGAGTTAATGAAGGAGCAAATAATGCTTTTGAGAACAGTGAGCCCTCCTACGCTCGTCAGGTAAATCGTATCTGTCCCTGTGTGTTTTGTATGACCAAAAAGATATGGCTGCTATTTTCTAAGAGCTGACTGCCTAATGTGGACGACTGGGATGGAATAACTTAGGGAAATAGTTCAAATATATGTATATCAGAGGGTCATAAAAAAGGTCTTTGATGGTCATCAATTTGAATACTGTGTTTTATTGATTCTAAGACAACTGAAAAAAATAGTTGAAAATTGGGATGCATCTTAAAGTGTATAACAGGAAAGCTTTGCCGAATAGGTTAATTGGGAGAAGGGAGTTTTTTGTTTGTTTGTTTGTTTGTTTACTTAACCAAGCCCAAGCCCAAACCAATGGCTGTTGAGTTGAGTCTGACTTACGGAAACCCTATAGGACAGAGTAGAAATGCCCCCAGGCTGTAAATCCTTTACAGAGACAGACTGCCACATCTTTTTCTGGTGGAATGGCTGGGTGGGTTCATACTTCTGATCTTTTAGTGCTTAACCATTAAACCACTAGTGCTCATTTTTTCTTACAGGGACTCCAACCAATGCATTATGTAGTTGATTGATTTGATGCAAACATTTTGCTTTTCAAATCCAATTTTTACTTTTAAATCTTTGACAGTAAAATATTTGGGATTGGTTAATATATTGGGATCTTGATTTTTTAGTTTTTATTTATTAATGTTTTTATTTGGGGGCGGCATCTTGCTTTTATTATTAGTAGCTTTATAGGAAATCGCATTCTAATTATAGGCATAGCTCAAGAAGTCTTTTTTTAAAAAAAAAAATCCATTCTTGATTTATTATAAGTATTGGTATTCCTAGATAGTTGAATAAACTTAAAAATCGTGTGACTAGAAGAACATCCATGCATTTTTTCTTTGGAGTCACTCTCGGGCTATCAAAGAACTTTTATCACTGAAAAATCTTTTCAAGCAAGGGCACTTGATTTTTGAAAAGATGCTGGGATGGACATAAAAACATCTAGAATTTCATCTTGGATATACTAGTAACTTGTTGTATGATTGATTCTAAACAACTCACTATAACTTCTTGATTGGTCCTAAACAATTCACTTATAACTTCTTGGAGTCTTGATGGTTTTTTTTCCCCCCTGCTGGTTAGCAAGGGGGTTGGGCAAAATGACCTATAAGAACACGTCATGTCAAAATGAGTGCATAAGCAAATGTGGTAAAGAAAGCTAATGGTGAACAGAAATGTGGGTGAAGGGAGACAATGGACAGTATAAGACACAAAATAACAACAATATATAATTGATCAAGGATTCATGAGGGTGGGACGGTGGGGGAGGGAGGGGAAAAAAGAGGAGCTGATACCAAAGGTTCAAGTAGAAAGAAAATGTTTTGGATATATTGATGTCAACAAAAGTACATATGTACATTGAATGGTGGATTGTTGTAAGATTTATAAGAGCCCCCAATAAAATGATTAATAATAATAATAATTTAAAAAGAAAGCTAATGGTGCCTGGCTATCAAAAGATATAGCATCTGGGATCTTAAAGACTTGAAGATAAACAAGCGGCCATCTAGCTGAGAAGCAACAAAGCCCACATGGAAGAAGCACACCAGCCTGTGTGATCA
>NW_022107947.1:1785442-1792482 GCF_000313985.2 Echinops telfairi | reverse complement strand
TCTTAAAGACTTGAAGATAAACAAGCGGCCATCTAGCTGAGAAGCAACAAAGCCCACATGGAAGAAGCACACCAGCCTGTGTGATCATGAGGGAGCTATCCCTGGGATCAGGTGTCAGGCATCTAAGACCCAGAACAAAATCATATCCAATGTGAATGGGGGTTGGGGGACATTGGAGTGGAGACCCAATGCTCACCTGTAGACAATTGGACATCCCCTCACAGAGGGGTCACAGAGAAGAGATGAGCCAGTCAGGGTACAGTGTAGCACTGATGAAACACTAATTTCCTCTAGTTCTTTGGTACTTCCTTCCCCCACTATCATGACCTCAGTTCTACCTTACAAATAGGATTAGACCAGAACATGCATGCTGCTACAGATAAGAGCCCACAACACAGGGAATCTAGGATAGATAAACCCTCGGGGCCAACAGTGAGAGTAGAGATACCAGGAGGATTAGGGGAGAGTGGGTGGAGAAAGAGGGAATTGATCACAAGGATCAACCTAGGGAAAAAAAAAAAAGGATCAACCTAGAACCTCCCTCCCCCCAGGGGGATGAACAACAGGAAAAGTTGGTGAGGGTTGACACAGGACCATGTAAGATATGAAAATAATATTCTATAACTTACCAAGGGAGAGGGCAAGGGAGGGAGGGGGAAGAAATGAGAATCTGATATCAGGGGCTCAAGTAGAAAAAAATGCTTTGAAAATGATGATGGCAGCGTATGTGCAAATGTGCTTGACACACTGAATGAATGTATGGATTATGATAATAGATGTAAGAGCCCCCAATAAAAGTATATTAAAAAAAATGTCTTGTGTTAACATTGGTTCTATAACCACTGAATGTAGATGAAGTTGTGTCAAATTTAAAACTGCCAGGATTCATACCTGGCACAAAGAACTCATAGAAGACTGCTCTCAGTTTATTATTTTCTACAGTATCAAAATTTTCTAAGAATCACTCTGTTTTGAATCATGTGACCTAAGTGTCATTTTATTTTGAATTTCTGTATCTGTGTTAGTAACTGATGTATTTCTATAACTCTTCTTTCTCATGTGTCCTTGCCTGAATTTACTGACAAAGTTAAACCAATCTCATGGCATGAATTTTCTCTTCTTGACAGTTTAAAAGCACATGTACATTAAACTACTTGACCCTGGGAGTCTTTTATGTAGATAGAGTGTGGCTATCAATTCCCCTTTTTTGCTTCTTGTTTTCTTCCAGCCTTTTGTTTCTTGTTAATATTTCTCAAAATATTTTTGGAAAAAAATATCCTCCAGAAAAATAAGTTTATTGTTTTTCAAACTTATTGGCATAAAATTATTCATTATATTTACTTATAGTTTTAGTGCTAGTGTAAAAAAACTCATTTAACTTTTAAATTCCTACCAGTTTTTCCTTTATTAATTTTATTTCTCTTTCCAGGTGACAATTTTTAAATTTGTATGTTTTTTTAAAACTATCTCATTGGTATTTGTTCTCATGATTATGGCTAAATGTCACTTTAGTCGATCAAATCTTGGTTGATTTTGGAGGAATGAGCTGCCTGCCGTAAGCACTTCCTTCGTAGAGGTGGGAGATTGGATCTTGATGAGGAAAGCAGGAGTAGAGCTCCATGTGCCATTTAATGCTTACCTTAAAATTAGTAACTTTACAAAGAAAAAATTTATCTGATAGCCTAATGTCTTTGAATATATTTCAAATTAGTAAAGAGAATATATATAGAAAGTACTGTCATTAGAATAGCAGACCATGAGAGACTTTTGGATCTTACAAGTACCAGATAAAGGCACCATTACTCATGATTTTGTCTTCAGGAGGCCCGGAACTGATAGATCCTGCTGGCTTGCCGTTACCTCAGCCAGCCCAGTCCTGGGTGTGGCTGGTGGATCTGGAAAGAACCCTTGCTCTGCTTATTGGGCGGTGTCTTGGTGGCATGCTTCAGGGCTCCCCTATGTCTCCAGAGGAACAGGACACTGCTTATTGGATGAAAACACCACTTTTCAGTGATGGTGTAGAAATGGACACCCCACAGTTAGGTAATGTACTACTCAAACGTTAAAGGTATATGCTTATAGTGATGCTTCCAGTGCAGATTTCTCTTATTCCAGGTTTAATTCACAAGAACTGATGGAAAGCATCAGCACTGTAGGGCCCTGAAACTAACTCAAGAGTTCTCAGGAAAGCAGTCACACCCTACAGCATCGTGTAGAGAACAGATCCCTGAACTAGAAAAAAATGTAATTCCTGGTCTCCAGTTTTATTACTTAATTTGAGGGGAGTTTGCTAACTCATAAAAATGGGCAAGTCCTTGAGTACTTGTGTTCTGTGGCCTAGAGGTTGTGAAACGGAGCAGTATAAAGCCTGGCTTCCCAGTACTCTGATCCAGCACCTCCCTGAGTGAGTGGCAGGCCCTTCTCCCCCAGCCTGCCCTGCTGTCAGGGCTGGTGGCATCTTGGGTGATTCCACGTCCATTTTCCCTTCCATTTACAGTGCTTTTGGGGGTCTCCCCTTTTGTCACATCTCTCATTGTATACCACATGCTAACTCAATCAGAATAGGAGGTCTTCTCCAATAACCTAATAGATGACCTAGATGTCTTAATTTGAATCAGTCCTTTAATCTTTCAGGGCCTCTAATTTTGATTATATAAAACAATGAGCTAGATTAGATACTTTGTATGGTTTTACTAAAAATTCATTATTTTTGTCATACGAGAGACTCAGCAAGTATCCAAGAAAAAGCCTAGGAGAAACGAGGGTGGTGGGTGGTAATGAAACGCTGAAAAAATGAGAGGAAAATTTTGCTTTAGAGGTAAGAGGGTTAGAGTGTGGAATTCAGGGGAGCAATGAAAGATTTCCTTTCTTTTCCAAATTAAGAGTGGTGACTTTCTCAGTGGCTTCCTGGTGCTCAATGGGGCTGCCGTTCTATTTTCATTAAACCCTGTTTTGTTGATTCATGCTATTCTGAACCTTAAGACAGTTAGCATCCCTGGTCTTGCCCACCAAAATGCCAACAGTCCTGTGTACATTGCTAAATTCTTCTGGAGAGGGTAGGAGGGGCGTTACAGATTGAGGAACATGAAAGAATCTGCCTCTGTGGCGTTTACTTAAACTGGTTTGGAGGAGATCATTTCATGTGCATTAAATAGATAGCTGACAAGATTTTATCGGCTCTAAAATTTGTGAGTTTTAACATTAATGACCTGAGTAATGTTTTTCTTTTTAGATAAATGTATGAGTTGCCTACTGGAAGTAGCTCTTTCAGGTAATGAAGAACAGAAGCCCTTTGATTACAAATTGCGGCCTGAAATTTCTGTCTATGTAGACTTGGCATTGGGTTGTTCAAAAGAGCCTGCACGAAGTCTATGGATCAGCATGCAGGATTATGCTGTCAGTAAAGGTAAGGCAAGGGAATAAAGAGGGTAAAGATCTATGCAGTTAACTCCATGATGACTAACATTTATGTGTTAATAGATGCAAGTTGAAAATTGCAGATATTATTTTACTTTTTTACAGAAAAGGGAATTATATCCTTTTATGGAGACCTTGGGTATTTATACTCTATACATGTATCTTGATGTGAACCCACTGTGTGAAAATTGAAATTTACATAGAAGATAAATTCGTAGGTAATGTATTTATTGAAGGAGTCTATGCTGTGTAAATGACTGTGGCATAAGAATCTGTTTAATGAAAACCTTCCCATTGCTTGCTCTAGAATAAGAACTACAAGAATACACCGTTAGACAGTTTCCTTACCTGTAAAACACTTGCCTCTATCAGATTCCTGGTGAAGATACTGATTGCAGATAAGATATATAATTAAATATAGTAGTAGGTAATTACACAAGTATATGGAAGTATTTTCACTTCTAATGTTACTTCATTAATAAAATTAGTTTTACATACAACTTTTCAATGATTGAACTGCATTCCTTTTTTAGTACCATGCTTTCCCGTTGACAATGATCTAGAGCAGTGGTTCGCAACCTTTCTAATGCCTCGACCCTTTAATACAGTTGCTCGTGTTGTGGTGATCCCCCAACCATAAAATTATTTTCATTGCCACTTCATAACTATAATTTTGCTACTGTTATAAATTGGGGGACCCTGTGAAAGGGTCGTTCGACCTCCCAAAGGGTCGCGACCCACCGGTTGAGAACCGTTGATCTAGATGGTTCAGAATCATCTATCTTTGGTAACCATTGTCCTATCGAGTTTTCCACATCTGCATGGATTTTTTCCATTCTGTGATAAAAACGATAAAAGGAAATATATTTTCACTTTTTATTGCATTTTATTTTGTGTAATGGTAAAATGAAGTATTTATTATTCATGTATTTAAAGTGCCATGGGCTGATGCCCTTGAAAGATCTTATCCTGTTCAGGTTGTTTTGTTATCACTTAGACATTCTTTGTGCTGTGTTGACCCCACCAGAGGTGCAAGTGAGGGAATGGAAACAAGAAAAAAGTGTTCTTTCTAAAATGTATCCTCTGATTTCTCATTTGCTTGAAATGTACAGTTAGACTTTCTTTTATAACACCTTATTGCTTGTTACATTGTAATAATTTTGAGAATTTAGGCCTAAGTAGGTGAATAAAAACTCATGTGACTGCATTTATTGAATGCATATATTGAATTTTTGGTAAGAATACCAAAAAAAGTAGTAAAGCCTTTGTACTAGACAAATGGAAACTTAAAAAGAAAAACAGTTCTATAGTCCTTGGTGTGGAAAGAAATGTAAATAACTTCATGAAAGTGTTTCAAAAGGGCCTTTTATGTCAAAATTGCATAAGAAGATAATTCCTACCAAATTTGAAACACAGTAAGGAATGTTACTTTCATTTGTTTTTAAAGTAAATATTACTAATCTCTTGTTTTATTTTAAATCACACCAGTTTTTGCAATATCTAACAGTTCATATTTTCAGCTTTTTTCACCTATAGAGTACGTAATTCTGAACTCGTAAATACAGTAAGGAAGCAGATAGACTTTGGGCCTCTACTTAAATCCTACCTCAGTATAAGAATGGTTTGTTCTAATAATGTGGCAATGTCTGATAATCACCTTCCCGACACTTGCTGAAAACAAAATGGGTGCATAAGCAAATGTGGTAAAGAAAGCTGATCATGTCCGGCTTGTAAAAGATACAGTGTCTGGGGTGTTAAAAGGCTTGAAGTTAAACAAGGAGCCATCTAGCAGGGAAGCAACAAAGCCCACATGGAAGAAGAAGCACACCAGTCTGTGTGATTGTGAGGTATTGACAGGAATAGGTATCAGAAATTTTTAAAAAATTAACTGACATGAAGGAACATAGGTAAGGTGGAGAACCCAAAGATCACCTGACAGTCCTTCACAAGGGCCATACGGAAGGGACTATATATATCAAGGGTGCAGTTAGAGCATGGATGAAACACACAATTATTCTTTAGTTCTTTAAAATTTTCTCCCACTATCGTGACCTTAGTTTTACCTCACTAATCTTGCTAGACCTGCATATGAACATGGGTGCAATCAAGATCTTTCAATGCACGAAAGTCAAGATGGATAAATCCCTCAGCAACAGTAAGGGGAGTAATGACTCCCTGAGGGTATGGGAAGGGAGGGAGGGGGAACTGAGTGTAATGATGACTAAATAACCCCTCTCAAAGAGAGAGAACATCAGAATTTTAGGTGATTGGATACATGGGATGGGGAAAGTTATGACAAACAAACAAACAAATATAACACTATGTAATATATTGAGGATTAAGGGCGTGGTAGGATGAGGGAAGGAGGGGATAAAGGGGAACTGATATCAAGGAGTTGAAGAAGCAAAGAAAATATTGAAAATGATGATGGCAGCAATTATGCTTGATCTAATGGAACTGTGGATTGTAATAATATCTATAAGAGCTCCTAATAAAATGTTTCCAAAAAATTTTTTAATGCTTAGTCTCAGTCCATACAGAAATGACTGGAAAACTAAGATGTAACATTTTTATCTCTGAAAATAGGTGTTTTAAATAGGGATTAAGAACAAAATAACTTGGGTTTTAATATTTTCAGTCTTGTTTGTGTTTCTTTTTGTAAGTGGCATAGGCATTCTCAAGTGAATAGTGTCTAGCAGTCATTCTGTGGCAAGGTGGACAGAAGCCTCCCTACTGCATCTGAAGTCTACTGAATATTGCTGTATTTAAAAAGTAATAAATCATTTTATTGGGGGTTCTTACAGCTCTTGTAACAATCCATACATCAATTGTATCAAGCACATCTGTACATACATTGCCATCATTTTCAAACCATTTTTTTTTCTGCTTGAGCCCTTGGTATTATCTCCTCTTTTTTCCCTCCCTCTCTGACCCACTCTCATGGACCCCTGATAAATTATAAAATATTATTATTTTCATATCATACAGTATCCACTGTCTCTTTGCCCACATTTCTGTTGTTCACACCCCTTGGCTAGGGGTTACACGTCGATCATTGTGACCAGTGTCCCCATATTGCTGTATTTTAAAGTTTAGTATTAGTGTGCTAACATAGAATTAAAGAGTGAGAAGCTACTCTTTGCACTGCTCGCTACTAACAGCGGCGTCACCAGCTGCTCCATGGAGGAAAGACAAAGCTTTCTACTCATAAAGAGTTTTAGCTTCGGAAGTCCACAAGCACAGTTCTCTTCTGTCCTATAGGTTGCTGTGAGTCAGAATCAGCTCCATGTCAGTGAGAAATGCTTTCATTTTGTTTTTTATTGAATGTATACGTCTCAGCCCAAATAGTTAATTTCTCACCCACCTAAATGTACATGAATTCATATTTATCTACTTTCATGCTTCAGGTACCAAATACGTACACACTTGGCTAGTTACTCAATAACTTCACTAGGAGGAGGTTTAAGAGACAGTATTCAAAACCATACTCTCGATTCCACTCCCCTTTCCCCAAAAGTATTCTTCCTCTAGTCTTCCTTTTTCTTTTTTAAAAATCATTTTCTTAGGGGCTCATACAACTCATCACAATCCATACATACATCAGTTGTGTAAAGCACATTTGT
>NW_022107947.1:1752426-1784083 GCF_000313985.2 Echinops telfairi | reverse complement strand
TGCCCTACCAGGCCTCCCACACCCACCTCCCCACCAATTTGGATCGCTTGTTGTTCCCTTGTCCCTGGGTTTGTTAACACCACTACCTTTCCCCCTACCTCCCCCTCTCCCATGTTCTCGGAACTGTCGGTCCCGTTGTTTTCTCCTCCACATTGTTCATCCAGCCTATCTTATTTAGACAGACTTGTGGATATAACATGCACAACAACAAGACAGAGCAAAACCAAGCAACAATATACAACAAAACAACAACAACAAACCAATGACAAAAAACAAAACACCACACAACAAGAAAGAAAAGCTTGTAGTTAGTTCAAGGACTGTTTGTTGACCTTTAGGAGTGCTTTCCAGACCAGTCTGTTGGGGCACCACGCCCTGGCCCCAAAGTCCACCTTCAGCATTCCCTGGGGTCCTCGCCACTCCATTCCCTTGCTGTTCTGTTGCACCCTCTTAGTGTTTTGCCTCGGTGTGGCAGCATCAGATCAGGTGCTATTCCCACACTGTGTCTCCAGTGTTGTCCCCTGTAGGGCTATGGGTCAGTGAGGGGCGTCATGTGTCATAGTGGGGCTGGCCATGTGGTCCTCTCTCTGGATTGGCTGCTCTACTTGGGAACATCGTCCTCACGGCCTGGTGGGCCAGGGTATGCTCAACTCCTCCTTTCCCTTCATCTGCTCCCGTGTGCCCTGATCAGATATATTCCTCTCCCGGAGCTGCAGATTCAATGCCGTCCTTTGAAATAAATTCTTCTTGGGGGAGGGGCAGGTGTCCACTTAGTAGTTGGGATTAGGGTGGGCCTCCCAGTCTTCCTTCTCCTGATCCATCCACAGACCCTCTCAGCACGGCTTCAAAATATATAGAGAGCCTCATTATTGTCTCCAATGACGCTGCCATCTTCTCTTCCCTGAATTACTGCAATAAATAATTTCAGCTCTTGCTCTCTCTTTAGTCTGTTCTCCAGTCAGCACAATTACATTTTCAAAACATCTCTTAGCCAACTCAGGGTAAAACTTGAGTACTTGCAGGGATCTGCGGGGTTCTCCATGATCTGCTCTCCAGCCAGATCGTTCTCATTTCCTACCACTGGTGCATGCTCTTTTTGAACCCACCTCAGAGTCTGTGTACTGGGTTTTGCTGGAGGGCATTTGGCATGTGGCACCTTGCTCTATTGTGTTCTGTCTCTGCTTAAATGTCACCTTATCAGAGTTACCTTATGTAACCCCCATCCTCTATAAAATAGTAACCTCCTGTACTATGATATTCAATTTCCTTACCAAGCTTTATCTTTCTCCAAAGCACTTAGCATCTTAAATAATATTCGTTTGTTAGTTGTCTCTTCCCCTCCTCCAATTAGAATAGAAGCACTATGAGATAATGGACTGCTGTATTGTTTACTGCTGTGTTCCTAGTACCTAATACCTAGTATGTGGGATCTAGTAGGCGCGTTTGTTAAATAACTATTTAGAAAGATGGTAAAATTCTGGTTCTGGATTGTCAAAGCTATTACATGACCCAAATTGTTTTCTGAGCTCTTTTAAAATGTTTATGTATCTTTTTTTTAATTTTCAGATTGGGATAGTGCAACTTTAAGTAATGAGTCACTGCTGGACACTGTGTCTAGATTTGTTCTTGCAGCTCTTCTGAAACACACAAATTTACTTAGTCAAGCCTGCGGAGAAAGCCGGCAAGTAACTTAAAATTATCCTCAGACTAAATTTGCTCTAATGATGTTAGAAATTAGGTAACTTTTTAATTTTGGTTCTTTATTTAGATATCAACCTGGTAAAAGTTTATCAGAAGTGTACCGTTGTGTATATAAGGTTCGAAGTCGCTTACTATCCTGCAAGAACCTTGAACTTATTCAAACCCGGTCATCATCAAGAGACAGATGGGTAAGTTTGAAAATCAGTGCTTTTTTTGGTTTTTCAAAAGCTCTCCACCTTGTTTGAGAAGTAAAAAATCTGCTTCAGTTATCACATATGTTCAATAGATGCTGAGTGTTTTTTTAAACTGAAAAAGAGAAAGGTGTGCAATTTATATAACATCACATTAAGTATGATATGACTATGAAGGAAATTTACATAGCCTTAGGGTACATAAATAACAAATTGAAATATCCAACTTACAGGAAATACTTTTCTCCTTTTTATGCTGATCAGAACCAGTTTCTGTCATGTAAGTTCTGCCTCATGACAGCCTCCTTTGTCAAAGGAGAACTGTATGCCACAGGTGTTACAAAAGAAAGATTGGGGGTGGGGGTGGGGCACCCAAGATAAAGATATAGCAATCCACTTCCAGAAAGACATCAACCTAAGAAACCCATGGGACCATTCCACTCTGTCCTTTGGGGTCGCGATGAGGCAGAATCAACTCAGTAGCATCAGGTGTGGTTTGGGGGCTAACTTGATAAAGGGACCTTAACAAACTAGCTTAGAGAAGTGGAAAGTATCCAACATGTTCGGTCTAGAGAAATGAAAACAAAATGGGTAGTGAGAGAGTTGCCTTAAAATTATATAAAGACCTAAAAACAAAACAAAACAAAAAAATTATATAAAGCCCTACCAGGAAAGAGAGGAAATAAATCAGTTCCTTGTTGTTCCAGAAGCCATAGGTTTAAAACCAAAGGGTGATAATTGAATGTAAAATTATTACTAGAGTATTAAAAAAAACCCACACTTCTAATAAGTAGAGAAGTCCACCGTTGGAAATAAAAACTTTATTTTAGGTGGTGTAAAAGTAATTCTTGCAACAAAATAAGATTATTTTTAAGGTGCTTGATAATCCTGATAACACCATCTCATCTTTGTAAATATATACCTGGATAACACGTCATCTTCAGAAATGACTATTTTGAAACATCACACATAAAAGACTTTGCACTCCTTTGTTCAGTTCTTAGATTTAGGGAAAAAACCTAACTGTATTTAAAAGGATGGTAGACAAAATTTATGGGCAAATGAGATTAAAAGATAATGGGGTTTCCCCACAAATTTATTGAAGCCCTCATATATTGCAGTAGGCTTTTGGCATCCATCAGTTTAACATTTATAGATATCACTATCTGCTAATGACCTGGAATGTCCGTGAAATGTATTAATTTGCCATTTTAATGAGACTCAAGGGAATAAATCACTTCCGTAGTCTGTGAGTCTAACTGACCGCTGAGTATCCTATCCCCATACCTATGGGATTATTAAGATCCTTGTCATGTAAGTTATTTTTTCTTCATACTGAAATTGTGTGACATATTATGTACTGTGTAGTACTAATGGCCTTTGTAGCACGTACTCTAAGGATAGTCTTGTGGAAGACGGCTAGTAGCATGATCAGCATGAGGAGTAAAGTTAGCATTGCCCTTAACAGTTAAGACTTCTAATATTTTGGTTTCTTCTGGACCGAACAAAGAAGACAAGAAGCCAGAAATAATAATGCTTTTAATTTAGGAGATTAAACATTTATACAGAGCAAATAGCTCAGGTTGGGGCAAAGTTCAATTCTCTTATACATAAGGTTGGCATAAGTTGGAACTAACAACTAGCAGCAGCATATAACTCGAGGGAAAGTTGTAGATTAAACAATTACACTGGCTTTCCCTAAGCTTCTGTATTGCTGGGTCTCATGCAGGGTTTCCCCTTCTTAGGGATTGATGACTACAGAGCAATATAAACACAATCACTTCATAGCATGACATTATAATAAAAATACCAAGGAACAGAGAATGTCTGTGTGTCTGTTCATATACACTGTGTATGCATGCATACATTGTTTCTACTCTTTTGGATTTGCACACTATTTCTTTTGTTATTTTTGTAATAAAATGAATGTGTTGTTATTGACATCAACAGTATCTTCCTTGATACAACAATCTTAAGGTTTTTATGAAGTTTTTCAAAGTTTTGAAAAAACATATTCAGTATAGTTTCTGGTAACTTCTTTAAGATTTCAGAAAACCAAGACTCTGCAGATGTTGATCCTCAGGAGCACTCATTTACCCGGACCATTGATGAAGAAGCTGAAATGGAAGAACAGGCTGAAAGAGACAGAGAGGAGGGGCATCCGGAGCCGGAGGACGAGGAGGATGAGCGGGAGCATGAAGTGATGACAGCCGGCAGTGAGTACACATCCTGCTGGTAGGGGCGCTCACTTAGGAGGGAAGACAAAAGTCTCTCCAAAGCTTTCTGAAAGGGTGTGATAATCTACCAGTGATCTGAGTTTATATTAGATAGCTGGTAGGTGGCTTTGAATATATAAACTACTCAAAGATTTTAAATGAAATTTGAGAATCAGTTTAGTCATGATTTTTAATGAATTGGACTAAACTTCTTGTTGTCTTTAGCTTAATATTCATAATTTGTTAGTCTTGTCTAAGCCTGAATGTTTCAGAGGGTGCTTACAACTGTGCTTGCTGGGTAGTCTGAAACAGTGTTCAGGGATGAAAGGCCTTGGGAGCAGGTGTGCCAGTCCTAATTCCTCACAGAATGCTAGCTCTGAGACACTGGATGCACCTCTTTCAGAGTCTGCCCTCTGAGGGTACCAGGCTGTCTATCTGCCCAGCAGAGCCCCCTTTTATATTTTTTAAGAGAGCCCAATTATTCTGCATATGTAGAACATTTAAAATGGTATAGCTCACTTTCTTATTACAGTGTTATTTACAGTAGAAAGCAAGCGTGTGCTTGAGAATACTGCCAGTTGAGTGAATAAAAAATATGAAGTGAGTCTTATTGCCTTGTCCTAAAGGTGAGCATTCTAACTATACAGGTTAAGGAAGCAAGATTACGTATGTGTGCAAAGCCACAGTTAGTACATGGCAGCTAAAATTAGGCCACAGGCTCATCCAAAGCTCCAGTGGCCAACTGCTACCTGATTTCTGTCTCTGGGCCTCGACAGGGATGATTGCTTCCATTTTTTAGAGAGAGGGACATCCATAATGAAAATAGCCTCAGATAGTGTCATAAGCTGCACAGAACCATTATTAAAGTTTATACTTCCATATTTACAGATGAGTCAAGTATTTAACAAGTCCCCACCCCTACCCCCTCCAGGTTTCTCATTAAGAACACTACCTTCAGTCCAAATTTGAGCAGAAAATTATTTTCCTGTTCTAAGATAGTGTAACGCTACATCAGAAGCCTATTCACTCCACTGGTGAACTGCAGGGAGAGCTGGCTTTTTTTTTTTTTTTTTTTTTAACACTTGTGAATTGGCGGGGAGCTGGCATTGAATGGAAGTTCCTGGTGGTGTCACCTGGCTCTGGAGTCAAACTGTTTTTCTAATTATTATTTTGGAGTTAAAACAAATCATTCCATAGTTCAATCACGTGAAGTAGTATTGTACAATTGCTACCACAATCGGTTTCCAAACAGTTTTTTCCCTCCTGGACTCCTTGACTTCCTCTCCCTTTTACCCCCCTCAACCCCTGAAGCCATTATTCTACTTGCTGTCCCTATAGGTTCATCAGTCATGGTTCATTGATACCAAAAAACAGAAAGACATATAACATAACTTCAAGAGGGTGACCCCAATGACACAACACCTCTGAGATAAAGAAACAAAACAAAATATAAAATGTTGAAACTAGATCAGGTCCAGTGTGCATCAGAGGGAGGGATCAACTGACAAAGTTTTAACTGTTCAAGTTAGGTTTATCCCTTTGGTCTTCTATACTTATCTCTCCAGTGCACTCTATTTAGTAACCACTTTCCTCCTATCCCTCAATTTTGGATAGAGGGAGATCACCAGAGGCTTAGTTCCTATGTAGTTCCCACAGAGGTAGCTTTGGGGTCCCACTGTCATCCATAGTCTTCTGCAAACTGGATTGGAGTCAATCTTGGCCACAGAGCAGGTTCTGTCTCACTAAGACTTTTGCTGGTTGTGCTTATTAATGTGTTCAACGTTCAGCAAAGTGTAGTAGGAACTTTGGAAAGAGAAAGGAGGTTTTACATTATAACTAATGAATCTTTGGGCTTCCTTTGTAACCTGTTATTGTTCATAACAAGGTCATGAGCATTTCAGAAATAAGCGTTTCGAAAACCTGTTCAATCACTGATTGCTGGGCCCTTACAGCTTCTTATGCAGTAGGTCTGAGGAAGACCTGAGAATTTGCATTTCCTAGATGCAGCTGCTGTGATTGGTCTTGGGACTAACCTTTGAAAACCACTGAACTAATTCATGAATGAGAGAAGTACAATCAGTCAATTCTAAGTTCTATAAAAGCGTACGAGTATTTTCTTATTTTCTAAGAAAAATGTAATGTGTATGTATTTTAAAATAATTGTAACTACATTGTGATGTAATGTCTAAAATATAATTTTTCCATTTTTCATTAAGTTTTGGGTCCCAACTTTTTGACGATGTTTGTTATCTTCTTTGCTCTTCTCTCCCCATGTGTTAAGACCTTGTTTTTGTGTTGCATGTTACAGAAATCTTTCAGTGTTTCCTCTCAGCTCGTGAAGTAGCTCGTAGCCGAGATCGAGATAGAATGAACAGTGGGGCAGGGTCTGGGGCTCGAGCTGATGATCCACCTCCTCAGTCTCAACAAGAGCGAAGGGTCAGCACGGACCTTCCTGAGGGCCAGGATGTGTACACTGCCGCCTGCAACTCTGTCATCCATCGGTGTGCCCTGTTAGTACTAGGAGTCAGTCCTGTGATCGAGGAGCTTCAGAAGCGAAGGGAAGAGGGACAGTTGCAGCAGCCGTCAGCAAGTGCCTCTGAGGGCAGTGGACTCATGACCAGGTGGGGCTGACTAGAGTCTTAAAATTCCCCGCTTTACTGCTTTATGCGTTCAAATGGTTTGCTCTTCAAATTAACATGAACATGGGGGCAGAAATACAATTACTGGGCTGAATTAAAAGTAATGTAAACAGGGATACTAATTCAGCATGGGATATAAATTTCTGATTAAATGAGAAGGCACAAGTTTTCATACATAATATGTAGCAGCAGTTGAGAAACCAGTCATTTGAATCCCTCTTTCATTTGGTGGAGTGCAAGTTATTTTGATGTAACTCAGAAGGCTTTGTGCTTAAGACAAAAGTCAGGATTTCCCATTGACAGATCTAATTACTCTTCACTGTGTGTATGTGTGTGTGTGTGTGTGTGTGTATTATCTCTATGCTGCTAGTTCCATTCAATTTTATGTTTACTAACAGTCCCAAATCGAAAAACTTTTCTTTGTGCATGTGAGACAGGAGTGAAAGTCTTACTGCAGAGAGCCGGCTAGTCCACGCAAGTGCAAATTATAGACTGATCAAATCGAGGAGTGAATCTGATCTGTCTCAGCCTGAATCAGATGAAGAGGGTTACGCACTGGTAGGTATCCTAGATTCAGTAAAGAAGGGTTTGTGTTTTCAAAGTTTAGATACATACACTTGTGTTGGAGGAAGTAATATATACGAGGGGATACTCCCCAAAAAACCGGGATTTTTTTTCAAAGCTATGTATTTAAATTTTTTTACCAAACAACCATATCACCTTCAAAGTACTCTCCATTACACTTAATACATTTATCAAATCTGCGATTCCGTTCTTGGAAACATTTTTCAAACTCATCTGTTGGGATGGCTGACAGCACCTCTTTTTTTTCCTTTGCCTCTTTTATGTCATGAAGTCATTGTCCTTTCATGTCCTTTTGCATCGTCGGAAACAAAAATAAAGTTGTACATAGCAAGGTCAGATGAGTAAGGTGCGTAGTGCAAGAGAGGCATGTTGTTTTTTGGCCAAAAACTGGCATACTGAGATGGCTGTGTGAGCAGGGGCATTGTTTTGATGTCAAACCACTCCCCCGTCTGCCACAAATCAGTAGAAGGCCTACAGTGTTGTGCTATCTTTTCAGAAGTTGACATTTTCGTCCCTTCGAAAATTGACGGATGTCCAGAATGAGGTTTTTCATTAATCGGCATTTCACCTTTTTTGAAACAAGAAAACCACTCCGACACTTGAATTTTTCCCATAGTGCTATCTTTGTAAGCTGTGTTCAATATCACAACAGTTTCTGTGGCATTTTTCCCTGAGTAGCAAACAAAATTTCACAGCTGCATGCTGTTCTCTTAAGTCAGCCTTCACAAAAAATGAGGTTTCAGCAAAACTGCTTTTACAAAAAAATTCACTGTGACCAGAGAGAAACCTTTTCAGGTGACGCCACTGGGTGCACTGACTCAGAGCAGAGTTGCTCAAAGTGTACTAGAGGGAAAAGGGTGTACTAAGAAAGCTCTGCTCCACCCAGCGCCATTCTGGTTTTTTTGGGGTACCCTCTTGTATATTTGTTTTAGACATACAAAAATTATTTTTAAAGAACTTCAAGAGAAATGAGCTAATTGTATTGCATAAATATTTACTACTTATATATTAGTGGCTTGCAAGTATCTGTCTCCCTTTAACCATGACTTCTTCCAAAACAACAGATTCTTAAAACCGATTCCTTAATGGACAGGTTACCTGAATATGTGAGGCTATCCCAATCTTAAACTTCCCAGAAATGACATTACCTTTTGCCCCAAACCTGCTTCTTCTAAATTCTGTCTTAGTAGGCAATACTCTTAACTACCCAGACTAGAAACCTGAGGGTTGATCTAGACTCTTTTTATCTCCTGATTCCTCCGTTCCCTTAGCCCCACAGTCTGATTATTCACCATGTCTTCTTGAAAGTTGACTGTTAACTGTGCTTTCCGCGGAATCCTCACTTCTCTAGCTCCCCAGCTACCATTGTTTCCATCGTTTTTCTCTTGTGCCTGGAATGGTACAGAAGCCTCTAAACTGGTTGCCCTGCCTCCTATGTATCCCCCTCTTCCATGTTTCACTACAATAAACAATGCCTTCAGGTTTCATTGTATCCTCATTTTTGTTGAGTTTTCTCCCTTTTGTCTGCTATTGCTACATGCTCCATTACTGTCAGTCGCTCTCTCTTTTAAAAAAGTTATTTTATTTTATTGGGGGCTCTTACAGCTCTTATCACAATCCATACATATATCCATTTTTTCAAACACATTTTTACATATGTTGTCATCATCTTTTTCAAAACATTTTCTTTCTACTTGAACCCCTGGCATCAGCTCCTCATTAGCCCACCCGCCCCCATGCCCCCTTGATAATTTAGAAATTATTCTTTTTTTTTCTTTTCATGTTTTACACCGACTACTGTCTCATTTTACCCACTTTTCTGCTGTCCGTCCCTTTGGGATGGGGCCATATGTCAATCATTGTGATCGGTTCCCCCCTAAGTGGGGATATGTAAAGGGGGAGCCATTACTGTCTCTTAGTGCTCCAAGTTCATCATCTCAGGCTTCGCAGTCCACTGAGATTCCTCTAAGTTCACTTATTTTCCCAACAGGTTATTCTCATAATCAGCCTCATAACCTGGTAATAATTGAGCCATAGAGGAATAAAGTTACAAATGGCTATTTTGCAGAACTTGTATAAATGATAAATCACACCGTTTCTGGCAATAGTATATTCTCATTAAATGTTTAATGAAACAGAAAAATCCAAACTCACTGCAATCAAGTTGATTCTAACTCCTAGTGACCCTATAAGACAGAAGAGATCGATCCCTGTGGGTTTCTGAGACTAACTGTTCATCAGAGTAGAGAGCCTCAACTTTCTCCCGCGGAGTGGCTGCTGATTTTGAACTGCGGTCCTTATGGTTAGCAGCCCAATGTGTAGACTACTAAAGCATAGGTCATGCTACTTCTCTGCTCAAAGTAGTGCAGTGACTTCACTTTTTTCCAGAGTAGAACCTAAGTCCGTATATTGCCCAGCTCGCTGTATGATCTGGGCATATGACCTTTCTAATCCTCTCTGCTACTTTGTTTTGTGATAACTCTCTGTTGACACACTGCTCTCATGACTGTTCCATGAATTTACCAGGCAAGTTCCCCTGAGGGCATTTGTGTGGCTGTTTCTTCCAGGAATACTTTTGTCTGCTTGACTAATTCCTCACCTTCTTTGAGTCTTCATTCTGATGTGACTCTTTTAAACAGGCCCACCTTGACCACCTTATTTAAAGTGGCCATTATTGATAAGTTCCAACCCGCTTACACTAGATTATAAGCTTTTTGGAGGCAGGGATTTTTTTTTTTTCTGTTTTATTCACTGCTCAAGGACTTGTCATAGTACTTGGCCCATAGCAGGCAGTCAGTAATCATTTTTTCAAATAAAAAATGACTGTGATCTACTTCAATAAAAATGTTAGGCTCATTCCTGCCCTTCTACTCATTAATTTAGACTCTCATTACCTTTGTGGTAATACCTTTGTGGACTGATAGTTTTCAATCTGATCTACCTGCTTTTTCATTTCTTAGACATTCCTCCCAAAGTTAGAATGCTTTAAAAATGCACACACATACAGACAGGGTACTCACTGGTCATGATACCTTCCTGCTAAGAACAACTCAGTAACTGTGAGTTGTCTGTTCAAAAATCAGAGTTTCAGGGTCACGTTGCCTGCCAGCTTTTGGAGTTTTTCTCTGTAGGAACCTGCATTTCTGTTAACATTAGTCCATCTGCCAGACCCCACAAACATCTCTTGAGCCTTTGCAAATGCACTGCTCCCTTGGATGCCCGCTTCCCTGGTTTTCTTGCTGAATCCTGTCTCTCCTTCAGTGACTGGTTAAATGCCACCTTTTCCAGATTGCTTCCTCCCCCCAAATCTTGTTATTCCTATAACAATTGTACCAT
Source organism: Echinops telfairi (assembly GCF_000313985.2). NCBI lineage: Eukaryota > Metazoa > Chordata > Mammalia > Afrosoricida > Tenrecidae > Echinops > Echinops telfairi. The sequence continues at coordinate 1,773,415 of NW_022107947.1, read as the reverse complement.
AATAATACTACCTCTAATAAACCACGGATGATTTATCCCATATATAACTCATTCATGTTCTAGTAGTATTTTTGTCCATTAAAAACACCTAGGTCTAGTGTATTTTTTAATACCCCTGGTAATCCCTGCCCCCCTGATAATTCTTACAATGTTTCACATGCTGTTTTAAACATATTTGAATTGGAATGGAAAAATAAGGGTTAGTATAGTTAAAGTGGCTTCCCTTTTTGGGGAAACAAACAATGAAATCTGACTTTGAGCCAGAATTGCCTTAAGATTCACTATAAATTTTGGCCAGGAGAGACGTGTAGCCTTTTTGTAATAGACACACATAATTAGTGTCACTTAGGTTGTTGAGATGAGCAAATTCATTAATAATGATTTCAGAACACTGTGAAAAATTTAAATGGGGAAGACAGACCAATGAAAGAGGATTTATTTAATGTACTAACTGCAAAAATTGTTCTTTTAGTTTTTCTAAGATTAATTAACATGAGTTTTAATGAAAATTAACTCTTGATTATTCTCTCTCTCATATTTAGAAGGAAAGTATCAAATTAGGCAAAAAGGACAACTAGAAAGGGGAAAGACTCAGTTAGAGACATCTAGGTTGTGACTGGAGCTTCAGAAAAACAGGGGCAAGCAGTGGGGCTAGTGACCCTGTCTGACCGATTCCTGTTCCTACCCTTCATCTAGAGAGGTGCCTTCTTTATTTTGAATTCTTAGCTAGTGAGACACCTTTTAAAAATGACTAAAAGTAACCAGTATTATATATGAAGGACTTCAAAGAGCTCATGGAAACATTCTGTTATCTTTCTATTGCATTTTTTCATGAACCTTTTGAAGCACTCGGTAGTACTGTTACAGTAAATAGCAAACACCAAGCCTAAATTAGTGTTTAGTTAGCAATTGGCAACCATGTTAACATTCCGTATTATATTCTACCAATCTATTCCCTACTCCACTCTTTTCTCAAAGGATTTGATTTATCTAAAAAAAATAGATACAGATTAATGAATTTGAGGAGAAACAGTGGAAGACATTACATACTTCAGCATGTGTCTTATAATGTATCATGACTAGAAGTGGGCCCATAATTGGTGCTAAGTTTTTTAAAAGCCCAAAGGCAAAGCATAATAAGCCTTATGATTCACAGTGCCTAACAGAGAAAAATAAACCAGTTGTTTAAGAAGTATAGGTATGTCTGAATTTAGAGCCTGAAATAAATTTCTTCCATAAGCTCTTGTAGCCAAAGTATATGAGGTGAACATGTTTCATGCATGACATAGGAATGCCTCCAGAAGCTGTCATGATGACCAGGCCTGTGTTGTTGATTCCCAAATGGCCTAAGAATATATTTAATTCTGTTGATGCATGTGTGGTATATATATGCTTATATGTATGGGGGTATGTATAAAGCAAACTATCTATTTGGGTCTATTTTGTCACTTCTGTTTCTTGGTTTGTTGTTACATTTTCTGACTGACTGTGTAAAGAGTACAACTGAGATTGCTAAGACACCCATAGATTAAGTTTCATGGTCTATACATGGTTGACCTTACATATGGGCAAAGTAGACAGCTGTCTATGTGATCTCTTCATGAGACACAGAGAGAAATACGCTTCCATTCTGCTAGGTCTCTGTGTTTAATTAAGTTGTCTGGAATGTTACTACTTTGAGATATTTTAGTAGTCAGTCCATTTTAAAAGTTCTTTGCCAGGTCTTTTAAAACGTTTTTCAGTCTTTCAGAATATGAGGAGGTGTCAAAAAACTTTGTAGAAAATTGGAATTAAAAGATAATACGGTTTCTCCCCACATTTTTTTGAAACTCTTGGATTAGAACAGACCTATATTATTTTTCAGTTGGTATGGACTCCAAACATTCTGCCAAAGCTACTGGGAGTCCAAAAGAATGAAAAGTGAGGATAGAGGAAGGAAAAGTAACTTTAGAAAATGGGATTTTGCTGCATAGGCCTTCGGCTTCTAGAAGGTAGTGATAAGGTCATGTGCCTGGAAGAGAAGCAACAAAGATCCTAAGAGGAAAAGGAAATGACAGCAAAGACAAACCAAATGACAGTGTCAGTTGGTGTTCACCCTGGCTCTGGGTTTGCATCAGTATGCTAGGGCTTTTCTGTATTTCTTAGAACTTGATTATTGTTCTACTCGGTAAGTAGAACGTCACTGTAGTTGTATCATTTAAAAATTCTAATGCTCTATCAAATCTGATTATCTTTCACAACTAAATTTATATTCATTTTTAACTTTTCATAGAGTGGAAGACGAAATGTTGATTTGGATTTAGCATCATCTCATAGGAAGAGAGGTAAATCCTAAGAACATATTAAGTATCTGGTCAGAGGAAATAGCTGTTTTTATGTTTGATATATTTAGATATGGTTGACATTGAAATATTATTGCAAATATCAAGCGTTCGTGAGGGAGGTGGGGTGGGAAAGGAAGGAAAAAATGAGTTGTTGATACCAAGGGCTCAAGCAGAAAGCACATGTTTTGAGAATGATGATGGCAACAAATGTACAAAAGTGCTTGACAATGGATGGATGGATGGAGTGTGATAAGAGTTATACGATCCCCCAATAAAATGATTTTAAATATATATATATTATTGCAAAATATTAATTTAGAATTTATCATTAAAAGGAAGACTTTATGCATTCTTTTATAATCTAGGAATATTAAAGATTTAATAATAATTTCTGTTTCTTGTTTGTTATGTTTTCTGACTTTTTAAAAACACTTAGAAACACTAGAACAGTGCATTCCACTACAGGGGGTTAGGTACACAATTTGCCATGAATTTTAGTTCACTTATAGTTTATATTCAAATGGCATTTCAGGGAGACTTTCTTTTACTCTAGCCCCCTGCACCTCCTCCCACCCCCCACCCTCCCACCCCCACAATACATACACACACTCAAATAGTTGCTTTAGAGTTACTTGATTTTTTATTTTCCTCTTCCTTGGCCTCTTGAGATAAAACGTGTGAGTGAGTAACTGATGAATGATTACCCTCCCATAGCCACCCCCTCTTTTGGAAACATTTTAGAGTGTCACTAGGGATTAAGGCATTTTGTTAGGAGCTTAATGGATAATATTGTTAACTATAGGTTAAATGTCCAAATGGAAGGAAAGAACAAGTTTTATTTGGTATAAATCAAGGATACCTGAAAACTCTCAAGAGCATTATTCTCTATAACTGGCACTCTCCCTAAGCTTACTTATGCTGTGGTTATAAAATGTGCAGTGTTAAACATTGCCAGTGGTAGCAGCTTTCTAAATCCCCATGGAGGTGGTTGGGGGTCAGGTGAGGGGTATATCCAAAATGGAACTTGGAAGAAAAAAGCTCAAGCTTCACTAGAATAAAATTTATCAGTGGTTTTATTATTTATTGGAAGGCTTTTTGAGGACATAACATCATAGTGTTGTATTTCTAAAAAAATGACAAGGCATGTATGATTTTTTAAAATGTGATATAGTATAATGCAAAATATACCTTTTTATGTTTTAATTATTTGAAAATGTAGTATAACTCAGGTTTCATAATTGGCCAGAGTATCCTTTTCCTTAACCACTGAAATTAAATTAAATATCTGGTTATGTCACGTTGCTATGATTTCAGTGATGTATATCATTTGATGCTAGAGAGATGATGAGACTTATTGAGTAGCATAAGGAATCCAAACTATATTGCAAGAGCTTCCTACTATACCAACTGTATTGATATTTATAAATGGTAATCTATTGGCTAAAATTACTTCTCTAAGCTCTTTCTCATGCATAATGAATTTTAAGTTTCAACCTATCTTTACCAAAGCATGTGGCAAGTGATATCTTTGGAAGAAAATAGTTAGTGGTATTTTTATCTTTGAATCTTTAGCAACGTGTAGAATTAGGGTGGACTTATTAAGGGGGAGCGAGTCGGGGCTTCAAAAATTTTGTGGAGTTTCCAGAACATTTTGAAGCCTCACAAAATGAATTTTAAACAAGTATTAAATTATCTTATAAGTCGATGTGGATTTTGTGTAGTTTTGTGTCTAAGTAGATATTAATAAATTAAGCCATTAACTCACATTTTGTTTTTAGATTAACTGTTTTCTTTAAAAAGCTCAGAGCAGTACTGAAGCCTATTAAGTTACTATAATTTAACTTTATCTTATTGAAATCAGAAAAATTATAGCTAGTACACAGTGAGGAAAGCCTGTTTTTAAAAACTATCCATTTAGGAAGTTATAATATTGATGCAAACTAGTTCTATGCATTTTCATGATGTCGTGTAATGTAATATCAATTTGTTCTGATAATCATTCCATTTTAATGATCACAGGGAAAATTTTTAATGATGATTTTTCACATAGAAACTGGTAACAAGAGTTTTTGGATTAGGAGAGTTTTTATTTTAGGAAGGACACCAAAGTGAAAAATTGCTTTTCAATCTTAGAAATCCTATACTATGAATTCTAAACAATAAAAATATCAGCTTTTATTCCATTTTTGCTATACTGGATTTATTCTGAAAAGAAAATTACCATTGAAAATACATTTAAGTAATTACATTTTAACAGAATTTTTAGAAAATGATGTAGAGTGACTACCCTCTCTGGGTGTTTTTTTTCTTCCTTATTTTGTTTTTAAAATATGGTAAAACACGCTCTTTGATTTTTTTCCCCTTAATGTCAATGTATGCCATATTTCATAAACCATGATATGCCTATCTTCAGTTGGGTAGATGAAATTGCCAAGTTTGAAAACTGTTTGGGACCACTTGGTGTTCTGAATCTGACTTGAACCAGGAAAGACAAGCAAATGTCCAGCCAAGTGAGAATTCTGTTAAATTAAACACACTGTCGTTGAGTTGATTGCAACTCAGAGCGACCCATCCTGTAGGCAAGGTAGAGCTGCCCCTGTGGGTTTCCCAACTTGTAACTCCTTATGGGATAGAAAGTCGAATCTTCTTCCGTGGAGTGGTTGGTGGTTTCGAACTGCTGAACTTGCGGTTAATATATCAACTTGTGACTCACTACACCACCAGGGCTCTTGTGTGCATGTTGCAACTCCTTCCAATGTTTGAAGAAGAAATGTTAGCTTTTTCCCCATTTCTTAACTTTCCCATAGCCAACTGCATTTGTTAATCTTGATGGTTCTGAGTTTATAAAATCATATTGAGCAATAGAAGAGAGAGAATGTTTAATTTTAGTCTTTTCATTTAAATTAAATGGGTATATGACAGGTAGTGGTTGTATATATATTTTCACCTGTTCTAATGCCTTCAAAGATCCCTCCTTAAAGAGGGCCTGCTAACTGTAATTTTATTATGTGGCATTGAGGGTACAAAGATTCAAGCTGTTAAACCATGATTGCTCCTTCTTCCGTCACTCCTGTTAGTGTTTTCACAGGAGTCGATCGATGGCAGGGTGCAAGGATGTGAATGTGGGAAGGGACAGCAATGTGAACAAATATAGTCAGCGTAGTCTCCTTGTTCAACTTTTCAGAGGCATCAAAGCTAAAATGTAAAACCAAAAAAACATCATACTTTCAAAAAGCCAGATGAAACAAATATTGCTTCTGCTTATCTCCTAGGAGGTAATAATGAAATTTGCACTTGTTAAATAAACTGTTTATTCCAAGCACTGTTCTGTGTATTCAATAATATTAACTCACTTAATCCCTTAAAACAGCCAATCAAAATTCTTGATAAAGCCCATCAAAGTATTTTATAGTTTCAGGTAAAGGATTTGCTGTATTAATTCTGTAGAACTAGGCTGATTCTTCACAGATGAGATACCTTTTGCTGATATGATTGATTTCCATTTTCATGTATCGCTAAAGCTGATGACTGATGGAGTGGAAAATGTTGAGAATATCAAGGCAACAATTTAAGAATGAACATCAGGAATCTTATTAGTTAAACTTCTATATGTCTACCCCCCCTGTCCCTGGTTTTCCTCTAGGTTTTCAAATATAGTGTTAGGGTTTGATTGATAAAATAATGCTGGAAATGTGTCAGCACCTGTCTCATGATATAAATTGTATGTGTGAAATGCTGTTTTATTTATGCATTTCAAATTGGATTATATAAAGAAAGAAGAACAAATGTAAATGTTATCTCCTGTATGAAATTTCTCCTTTTGTCTTCTGGTTCTTGTGTGGTAGTGTATTTACTCCTATTTGGCCAGTTGAGCCCCAGAAAAAAGAAGAGCTTCAAGCAAGTACATGATGGCATGTTTAATTTTTTTCCCCTTTCAGCTTGCCTACATATTTTATGGTTTATAAAGTATGTATTGCAGCTCTGCCATGTTCATTTAGAAAGTTCCATTTATGAGCCAAGTTGTAAGGACAAGTAAATAATGTGAAAATTTTGTTGTCAGACATTATGTCTTGTTTTCTTTACATAGTAGATGGATCTGAATCAAGCTTTAAATGAGAATTAGACTTAGTCTCAATTATACTCTAGAAACTTTTTATATGCTATTTCAACATTATGTCTCATATCCAGATAAAACAATACAGAACAAACCAGTTATAGAGTCATATATGGATTTTTTATTTGCATCCCTTTATCTTCCATTGCCATGCTATAAATTTTTGTTTCAAAGTATTTTGATGTAGACTGTATTTTTTTTTTTTTTTAGACTGTATTCTCGGGTTTAAACTTTTTACTCATTCATTTTCATGTTTTCAGATGGTGTTTTTCCTATGCTTTCTTACATTTTATTCAAAGGGAGTTTTATTTGGGCCATGTAATAAATTAAATCCACAAAATCAGAGGCTGACAAACTTAATGGACCTGTGGGCTAAATCTGGCCTTTGGAAATAAGGTTTTATGTTAATAAAATTTTATTGAAACACAGCCATGTTCATTTGTTTATGTGTTTTCTCTGGCTGATTTCACACTACAACAGCAGAGTGGAGTAGTTGTGACATAGACTGTATGTCCTGCAAATCCTAAAATATTTTCTATCTAGCCTATTACAGAAAGTTTGCTAATCTCTGCTTTAAACTATAGAAATGTAAGTGGATTTGGTCTACTCCATAGACTATTTTGGAGTGTACAGAAGCTCTCAATGATTGCACCTTTGTATCAGCAGGCATTTGAGCTTCCCATGGATCAATTTTTTGGTTGATTAATAGGAATATGTAAGACTGCCTCCTTGGAAATTAAAGATTTGTTTTATTAAATTAATAGATCCAGTTCTCTCGAACTTTCACTTCCTCAATTGAAGAAATTTGATTATATTATCTTTAATGTCTCTTATGTGTGTGGCTCTAACACTAATTTAGTTACATATTTTTCATTTTTAAAAGCAATTTACAAGGATTAGAAAATAGAAGAAAATTTTATTCTGTATTAAAAAACAAGCTCAATGCAAGAAATCAAAGAATATTTATAATTAAAGGATAAATCCAGATTCTAAATTTGGAGTGCCCAAAGAAATGGAAAAATAATCTGTTTTGTACATTAAAAGCAGCTTTACTTTCTAAATGCCATTTCACTTTAATACATTATACATCTGTGGCATTCTTTAAATTTTTACTGTTTCTATTTACTTGAAAAATACTCAGCTCTACAAATTGGGGAAATTTTTGTATTGATTTTTGGTTGTTCACTAAAACTGAAAATTCAGAATTTTTTATCTTCAAAATATATTTTAAGACAAGCACGGCAGATAAGCCTTTCTTTTTTAAGCCATCTATTTCTAAGTTATTCTACTAGAATGCACATAAATTGTTTCATAGTTGCTTTATAATAATAGATACCTATTGTGAATTACTATGGCTGATTTCAAAGTCCTGGGGTTTCTTTCACTGACGTCAATGTAATACTTCAAAAATAAGATCGTACATTTAATATTGTGTTGGTTTGTTTTTCTCTGTGAGCATTAATTGGTGTTTAAGTAGCTTCTTTGCAAATATTTTACACCTAGCTATCTAACAAATAGCTTTTGGTATGCATATTTTATTGGTTTCCTTAAAAGACATTCCTAATGGGAAATTCGGTGTATTCACATGATAGAATATTATTCAGTGGTAATATAAATGAACTATGGTTATAGCAGTAATATAGATGGATATTAATCTATATTGAATGAAAAGAGTGCTTTAAAGATTATGTAATGTATAATTTTATTTAGAAAGTTGGAAACAACTGAAATTAAACATTTTCATCTTAGGAAAACATATACAATAAAGTCATATTTAGCAATAACACAAGCCAGGGAATGAAAACCCAGGATTTAGGATAATGATAAGCTTAGCCTAGGAGGAGATAAGGAGAGGTGGTTAGGGGAAGAGTAGAGTCTGTTTTCTAGTTCTCATATTCCCAAGTGTCTATTATAGACAAATATGTAAACATAGTGGCCGACCATCCATAAACCAATTATGAGAGTGTTCCATGAACTAAGGATTATGATTCACCCAGTTCATGTACTTGAGATCAGTTAAATTTAAAAAGATAAGCTGTGTAAGAATTGAACATGAATATATCTTATCAAAGCTAATATTGACAAATGATGTGGACAGTTGTTTTTGTGCTCAAACATGTTAGCATTTTTTGTTGTCTGAGTAAACACTTTAGCCTAGAAAATGCCCCATGTGGCACCACTTGACAGGTAGTAGCTGTAGAGTCGTTTCACACAGTGAAATCTGTGAGAGCTGGAACTCAGTGGGCTTCCCTCGTGTTCCCAGTCCAGCAAGTTTCCACCTTTGACAGGGTGCAGCCGTACCACGTTTCCATATGAGTTTTCTTTCTCTCACAGGTTTTCACCTTACTACATTTTAATGTAGTAAATATGACATAGATTTGTCTGTGAAACTGTGCTTCCTCTATGTAGGAGTTTCATGATCTGTAATAAACATGCCCATGACACAATGAGAACAGTAATTCCTTGTTATTAATGAAACTCCAAGAGTCATATATGTATCTCCTTTTTGTCTAAGTTTACTTGCCCTTCTGTATTAGTTTTCTTAATTTTAATTTTTTGGTAATGTTTCATTGCAGACATGTAGATACATGCAGTTTTAACCTTTGCAAATGATAATGTTCAATCAGGTGAATACCTTCAGTTATGAGTAGGTTGTACCCTCAGTGTCCTAGATACTTGGTTCCTTTCTTTTGTTCATACGTGACCGTCTGGTGAGATCCGCAGAGCATTTTCAGCGAGCATTTTGAGAGCAGCTTCTGCCTTTCTTTTTCTTGTGGCAGCCTGTTGCTAAAGCGCTTATACAAGCACTGGTACATCAAATAGGGCTTTTCCTTTGTTTTTCTACATTGCTCTAATTTTATTTGTTGGGTTGTTATTTTTCACAAAAGCATTTTGCTCCGATTCACTTAATGCATGCGTGTAGCCAAACATGAGTGTTCATTTCTCACCAGTTGGTACGGTAGCAGTGCTCAGCTCTCACCTAGTTTTAGAATGTTTACTCTACTTGGCTGCCATTGATGCGTGCTTGTTCTTTTTGTATGTAGGTCCTATGCACAGTCAATTGGAATCCTTGAGTGACTCTTGGGCTCGCCTAAAACATAGCAGAGACTGGTTGTACAACTCTTATTCCTTTGAATCTGATTTTGATCTTACTAAGTCTTTGGGAGTTCACACTCTGATTGAAAACATTGTAAGCTTTGTGAGTGGAGACGTGGGGAACGCCCCAGGTTTTAAAGAGCCGGAAGAAAGTATGTCTACAAGCCCCCAGGCTTCCATCATTGCCATGGAACAGCAGCAGTTAAGGGCAGAGGTAAGACTTTTATATTTACTCCATAGGAGGGACTATGGAAACCTAAATGAAACCATAGATTGTCCAGCTGAAACACATACAGTATGTATTCACGTATAAGCTGAGTTTTTCAGCATATTTTTAATGCAGTTTTTGCAGTAAAATTAGGTGCCTTGGCTGATATTTGGGTGGGCTTTATACTCAATTGTTATACGGTAAGAAGATTAACATCACTGGTGCTAAGATATGTTGATAGCAGGTGCTCCTCATAATGATGTGATAAAGACCCTCACTTTTGAGCTATTTGTCCCAAGAACAAAACTAATCATCGAGGCAAATGAAAAATAGTCTACAAAATACATGGACAGCTTTTCAAATGTGTAAAGCTCATGAAAAGCAAGGACAGACTGAGATGTTATCCACAAACTTGAGAGATGACAACTAAAGGCAATGTGAAATCCTGGAGTAGTCCCTAGGGGGTGAAAGCGACACTGGGAAAACAAGTGAAATTCAATTAAAATCTTTGCTTTCGTTAATACTGTGAGCAATGTTAATTCCTTAGACTTTATTCATGTACAATGGTTTTATGAGATATTAACATTAGGGGAAGTTAAGGAAAAGGTATATGAGCACACTGAATGATCTTCACCACTCTTCTATAAATTTAACATTAATTCAAAATAAAAAGTCAAAGAGGGATAGATTGATGAATTGCAGTGGTAGATAGTGTCCTAGGGAAACTTGTTTAAAAAACCACCGAGAAGCACATCCTTTAATCCTGGAATACTCATTCTACGTACCTTTATTGTAAATAAAGGGAGCACTATCAGCACTGCCTTCACAAACCTCCTCATGAGCTTCCAGTGGTAACTCTGTAAGTAAGCTCATTGTATACGTGACAGAACAAACTCAGGACATGACATGCCTTTCCCAAGGCTACATAATAAGTGAAAGAGTTTGGTCTTGAAACTAGGTTTCCTACTTACAATTCTGTTTATTTTACCTTTGTACAGTGTAGCCACTTTTATACTAAATATTTTGCTTTTAGAGTTTGTAGATGTATTTTGGTAAAAGTCCATCAAAATAGTTTAATGAGTTTACCTTCAAATCAAATAGATTATTAGAAAATATTAAGAATTTCTGTGTGCTAAGCAATAATTCATATTTAGCAGAGTTCCATTGTGTCTACATTCAGTGAACTCTAAAAGATACTCCTTTTGCTTTTTTTCAAGCTTCGATTAGAGGCGCTTCACCAGATCCTTGTTCTGTTGTCTGGGATGGAGGAAAAAGGTAGCATCTCTCTGGCAGGAAGCAGGTCGGGCTCAGGCTTCCAATCGTCTACACTGCTCACATCTGTGAGGCTGCAGTTTCTAGCAGGGTGCTTTGGTTTAGGCACTGTTGGGCATGCAGGAGCCAAAGGAGAGAGTGGCCGATTGCATCACTATCAGGTAGGTGACAGAGCTTTCTTAGGAGGAGGATAGCTAGCAGTATGATGGAGCATACAACTTTCCTCTAGTTCCTAAATGCTTCCTCCCCCTCCACTATCATGATCCCAATTCTACCTTACAAATCTGGTTGGACCAGAGGATGTACACTGGTACAGATAGGAACTGGAAACATAGGGAATCCAGGACAGATGATCCCTTCAGGACCAGTGCCAAGAGTGGCGATACCAGGAGGGTAGAGGGAGGGTGGGGTGGAAAGGGGAAGTGATTATAAGGATCTACATACAACCTCCTCTGTGGGGATGGACAACAGAAAAGTGGGTGAAGGGAGATGTCGGACAGTGTAAGATATGACAAAATAATAGTTTATAAATTATCAAGGGTTCATGAGGGAGGGGGGAGCTGGGAGGGAAGGGGGAAAATGAGCTGATGCCAAGGGCTTAAGTGGAGAGCAAATGTTTTGAGAATGATGAGGGCAGCGAATGTACAAATGTGCTTTACAAAATGGATATATGTGTGGATTGTGCTAAGAGTTGTATGAGCCCCCAATAAAATGATTTAAAAAAATTATCAAGCATTTGAGAATGATGAAGCACATAACTGTCCTCTACTTCTTTAATAGTTTCTCCCCTTACTATTGTGGCTTTTATTTGTTTTACTTCATTAATCATGTTAGTTTTGGGTATGTTCTTTTGTATAATTTAGTTTGATACATGAAAGCCAAGATAGACAACTCTTCAGAAACAGCAGCAAGAGTAACGGTTCCCTCCGGGAATGGGGAGCAGGGGCGCGGGAGTGGGTGGGGATGAGGGGGAAGGGAACAGCTGATAGCACTGATGACCACTGGAGGGGGTCGAACAGCAGGATTGTATCTAAATGGATATATTGAATGATGTAAGATGCCGCAAAAAACAATAGGGGATCATGGGGGGCGGGGGGCAGGGAAGGGGAGGGAGGGGGCAAAAGGGAACTTGCTATCAAGGAGTTCAAGAAGAAAGAAAATGTTTGAAACTGACTGGTAGCAATTTTACAATACTGTGATTGAACTATGCAATGTTATGATATTCTTAAGAGCCCCCCCCAAAAAAGATAAAAAATAAAAATAACAAAAAAATCCTTTTACATGCTGAAATATAGTATAATTAAAAACCCATCAAAGGACTCTAGCATATACTAGGCATAAGATGCTAATACTTTTGGGGGAGGCAAGGAGCTTATTGCACATGGAAAAAGAAAATCTTTATGTGTAATTTAGGATGGGATCCGAGCAGCTAAGAGAAATATTCAGATTGAAATCCAGGTGGCTGTGCATAAGATTTACCAACAATTGTCTGCTACCCTGGAGAGAGCCCTACAAGCAAACAAACATCATATTGGTGAGGAATCGCCCTGCAAGTACAAAATAAGGGTCACATTTTGGCTGTGGCACTCTCCACTCTGTGTTAAACATGCATAGATAAGGTTATAGGTAAAGCATATACGAGGGGCACCCCCCAAAAAACAGAACTTTTTCCCCCAAAGCTATGTATTTCTTTTTTTACAAAGCAACTTTATCAACTTCAAAGTACTCTCTATTACACTTAATACCTTTGTCAAATCTGTGATTCCATTCTTGGAAACGTTTTTCAAACTCATCTGGTTGGTTGGATGACAGCCCTCCCTCATTTTTTTTTCACTTCTTCTATGTTGTCATAGAAAGGGATATGTCCTTTCATATCCCTCTGCTTTCATGGAAACAAAAAGAATTCACACAGAGCGAGGTCAGGTGTGTAAGGTGCTTGGGGCAAGACAGACATGCCGTGTTTTGCCAAAAACTGACGCACTGAGATGCTGTGTCAGCAGGTGCATTGTCGTGGTGTCAGAACAAGCCTGCTGTCTGCCACAAATCAGGCCTTTTTTATTGCACACCATTATGCAGTCTTTTCAGAACCTCTAAATAGAAAGCTTAATTAATAGTCTGACCTGGTAGAACGAACTACAAATGCATCATGAGTCTACATTTCCAACCGTTCGGCTAGTTGACAGATGTCCAGAATGAAGTTTGTCATCAGTTGACATTTCACCTTTTTTGAAATGAGAAAACCACTCAGACTTGAATTTTTCCCATAGCATTGTCCTTGTAAGCTGTGTTTAACATCACAACAGTTTCTTTGGCATTTTTCCTGAGCAGGAAACAAAATTTCACAGTGTTCTCTTAAATCGGCCATCACAAAAAACAAGGTTTGAGCGAAACTGCTTTTATGAAAACATTCACTGTGACCCGAGAGAACCGTCTCAGGCTGTGACACCACGGGGTGCACTAATGCAGAGAGAGATGCAAGATGCTCATCTAGCGGGAAAAAGGCGTTCTATGAAAGCTCTGCCCAGCAGAGGTTTTTTTTCGGGGGGGTGCCCCATCTATATTTGAAAATATGCTAGCGATTCATATTACTCGTGTTTCGGATATTTATTTTTGTAAATGCTTTGTTTACATCAAACAACATTCTCAGCTCCCTCTCTCTTTTTTCAGAAGCCCAGCAGCGTCTACTTTTGGTTACAGTTTTTGCCTTGAGTGTCCATTATCAACCAGTGGATGTTTCTTTGGCCATTTCCACTGGTCTGTTAAATGTCTTGTCGCAGCTCTGTGGCACTAACACCATGCTAGGACAGCCTCTGCAGTTGTTGCCAAAGACAGGCATTTCCCAGCTTAGCACAGCTTTGAAAGTGGCCAGTACAAGACTGCTCCAGATTTTAGCCATCACTACAGGGTGAGCATTGTCAATGTCTTGGTAGTACTCTGTGGGACCGATTGTCTTTACATTTCAGTAATCAATCTCCATTTCCCACTATGATCTTACTTTCTGTGTTTCACATAACATTTCCCTCGGCATCCCTGCCACTTACTGTATTATTCTTATTTCACATAGGACCTATGCTGATAAGCTGAGCCCCAAAGTAGTTCAGTCCTTATTGGATCTGCTGTGTAGTCAGTTGAAGAATTTGTTGTCTCAGGCTGGTGTACTGCTTATGGCCTCATTTGGAGAAGGGGAAGAAGAGGGAGAAGAGGAGGAAGAAAAAAAAGTCGACGCTAGTGGAGAAATTGAGAAGCGAGATTTTAGAGGTACCATGAAACTGACTTCTGCTGTTATATACACCTCCATTGTGCACACAGCAGTACAATGTAGGCGTATCTCCATTATGAGGATTTTTTATTTGCCTGTTGGTTTTCAAACCTTTTTCTCTACAAATATATATGGTTTAAATGAGCTCTCACCCTGCTCCAGGTTTTTGAAAGAGCCTCCTAACCTCGATGCTGTGACCATTCTTCCCCTCTAGGTGCTTCTCCCTTGGGGTCCTGCCTTGAGCGCCTGCCGTCTTGGTGCCTGATTTCCCTGGCTGTTGCCTGGTTGCTTAGAGCAGCGGTTCTCAACCTGTTAGTCGTGACGCCTTTGGGGGTTGAACCACCCTTTCACAGGGGTCATCCAGTTCATCACAGCAGCAAAATTACAGTTATGCAGAGCAACGAATATAATTTTATGGTTGGGAGTCACCACAACATGAGGAACTGTATTAAAGGGTCACGACATTAGGAAGGTTGAGAACCACTGGCTTAGAGCAAGGTCAGATGTTTTTCTTAGCATATGATCTTGATAAAGATATCTGTAACCACAGTCCTGGCCTAAATGTTTCCCCAGGACCAGGGATTTTGATTTGGAGGAACTGGGCTATAATAAAGATGCTGGACATTTCCCTAGGTTGTTCTGTTCCCTAGTCACCCGTTAATTCCTGATCATATCTAGCCATCATAAATTTTGCTTGCTGCACTATGGTCATTTACACACAACATAAAACAATTAACACAAGCATTGTATTTCAGTAGAACTTAAACTCTGAGAAGCAGAACTTTAGTGCAAAAGCCCCTTTTATAATCAGTAAATTAAAGATCTAAAAGTATCCACTATTCAAAATACCTGATTACTCCACCATGTCCCAGTGTTACAGTAAGCTCTAGGAGGTTAAGTCTGTTCTGGATTAGGTAGGTAGCTGGAGGGAAAAATCAAGTTATTTTACCTCTTGGTGCTCCAACTCCTTCATAAAAGATGAAGATAATAATAGGAGCAACCTTCTGAGGTTTATGGGAACATTAAATGATTTAATACACTCTCATAGTGAGAGCTTGGTACATGTGCATATTAATATCAGACTCATATGAAAAGTAAGTAATATTTTTTGTTGATAGTTGAATAGATGATTAGATAGTGGAGATACCCTGGTGATACAGAGATGACAGAACATTTTCTCTGCCCGTAGGTACCATCTAGGGCCGGAGTTTAAACCTGTGGGTCGCGATCCCTTTGGGGGTCAAACGACTCTTTTCACAGGGGTTGCCTGATTCATAACAGTAGAAAAATTACAGTTATAAAGTAGCAACAAAAAGAATTTTATGGTTGTGGATCACCACAACATGAGGAACTGTATTAAAGAGTCATGGCATTAGGATGGTTAAGAACCACTGCTCTAGGGTAATGAGGGAGATAGACATGTACAAAAATAATTAGAGCATCATATAAGAAGAAATATATAAAGCTTTTCAGTCACAGTCATTGAACTTATTTGAGGATTAGCACGTCCCTTTTCTCTGTTTATATACAGAGTTATCTTTATGAACAAAGGGCTTGAGCAGACTCAGAAGATAGGATAAAGTAAAAACAAGTATTTACTGCTATCTCTTGTGTTCCTTGGATCCATTGGGGGAACACAGGGTTGATAAGGTAACAGTTTCTTACCCTCTGTGCTAAGTACTGCACAAGTGGACAGCTGGAAGAAGGCAGTAAAACTACTACTAGCCTATATAGGCCCACGCAAAGCTGGATCTTTCCTCTCCAGTAGAGAGGCCCAGTTCTGTGAGGATCTCAGCAGTAGCAGCAGTCAGAGTTCACCCTTCCTTTCAATTGCCCTGGAGTGTGAGGAGCACTGGCCCATCTCTCTTTGGGGGCACAGCTGAGAATGAAAGGAACTCATCCCCAGTGACCAAGCATTCAGAGGGAGGCTGCCCAAGCATTAATACTACCCAATTTGCCTAAAATAATGAAAAATAAGTTATGCTCTTTAACTTCAAGGGTAGTATTGATATTGAAATACAAACTGTTTCAAGTTTTATATACCACCTTTATATTAACAGTGTCTTGTTACAGCAATATTTCCTGCCATTTGTGGGGGAGGATGCAGGCTCTCATAAAAGAGATTTTCCCAGGTACCACGGTAGAGAAAGTTCCCTAGAAGAGGTAGCTTTTGAACTAGATCTGGAAGGAATGTGGAAGAGCAAGGTTGAAGTGAGTTATGTGAGTATGCATAAGCAGAACCAACTAAACAAACAACCCCAAAACCTTCAACCCCACTCATAGCCACACTAGATGCAGGACAGGCTAAAGCTTGATATTCTTTAGATTATTAGAATATAAACATTTGCTTAGCATTTAACCAAAGAAGGGGTAGAATACTATGTGGAAGAAAGATGGAAAAAGAATTCTCTTACCGTGTGCTCTGTATCCTTACCAGTTTGATTCTGCCATAGCCTTGCATACCTGTTTAGGCAAAGCAGAAGCCCTCCAGTTTAGAGGTGCCCTTCCTGTGAAGATGGTGGTGGCTCTGGATTTTGTTGAATCAGTGTCAATTTACAGCAACCCTATATAACAGAATCGAGCTGTCCCATAAGGATTGTCTGGAGTGTAGTCTATATGGTAAAGGAAGACAACAAAGAAGTACAAAATCAAGAAACCTTTTAAAACCAAAAAAATCACTTAACTTAAAAGGGAAGTCTGCCTTGAACAGTATGCTCTTTTGAGATCTATAGGGACTCAGCATGACAACAGCAGCTCAAAAATTAGCTGGGACCTTAGAGGGCTGTGAGTTTATGTTAGTGGGGATTGGAGCAGCTCAGAAAAGCAGAGTGAGAAGGGTGAAATCACTTGCAGAAATAATTGAATTGGTTTATGTTTTGCTGCATGTATTTTCAACAACAACATTTATTTGGGGGGAAAAGATAAATCCCAAGTTCACGGACTTTATACTAGCATGTGCACTCACATTGCATACAGACCTAAATGTAATCCCAAGTTCACGGACTTTATACTAGCATGTGCACTCACATTGCATACAGACCTAAATGTTTTAAAACTTTAAAAAGTTGGTCTTTATTTTCAGACCTTTCTTCCTTTTTCCTTAAGTTTCAGAACTTATTAACTATTGACCTCCTAGCTTTTAAATTAGGTTTGTGCTTACTACACTTAAAATGTGCATGATCTGAAAGAAGACTGGCTCCTGTTAGCTTTTGGTGAAAGTGTTCACTTCTCTTCACTCTTCAGCTGCCCTTCGGAAACAGCACGCTGCAGAATTGCACCTGGGGGACTTTTTAGTTTTCCTTCGCAGAGTTGTGTCTTCAAAAGCAATTCAGTCAAAAATGGCTTCCCCCAAATGGACAGAGGTGCTTCTAAATATAGCCTCTCAAAAGTGCTCTTCAGGTATATATAATCTTTACCTTCATTGTAGAGAGTTTGTATACAACATGTATTTTATTTGTAATCCCAGATTTCAGCAGCATTGACCACTTGACCTCAGTTGTGAAACTGTGAAACTCAGTGGTTTTCTGAGTACTTACTGATCAAAAGAAAACTAATTTCAGGAATAAAAATGGATAGGAATTAGTAATAGAAAGTAGTGCTAGAGAAGATCTTAGATTTAATCCAGAGAATACTCCCTGTTTAAGATGGTAATTTACCTCACATTTTGACTTCTTTGATTTCAACTTCTTTGAGAATGCAGGCTACATTTGTCCATTCTTTTAGCATCATATGATTTCCATCGCTTTGATTGTGACTTGTGATTGTGTGATCTCTGTGATGGTTTTATTTCCTGGTTCTTAGCTTGAAGAGTAGGTCAGTTCACATAGATGGCTGTCAGTCCTTTCCCTGTGTGTTCAAGCATGCTAAGATGTAATACAATCTTCCCTGATGCATGTTATTCTATATGTATGCATTCTCAGTTTACTTAAGCTTTGCTCAAATAGTATAACTTGGAGCAGCTTTATTTTTCCCTTTAGTAAAGTGAGGCTTGTATGACATAGGCTTTAGTTTTAGAGCATAAAAAAAATCAGCTACCCATTTAAATTTTTCATCAGTTTTATTGTGTTCATGGTATTTATACCCCAATGTCTCTTCTCTACTTTGGCTTACTTGAGAAAATTTCAGCTTGCTTTCTCCTCATTAGCCCTAATGGTCTCTGTAGTCAGCAGGAGGGCATGGAACAGGGAAGAGGAAATGAATGTATTAAGTAACAGCTTTAGGGAGGACAGACCCAATGAAAAGTTTCACTCTGCTGACCTCTGTGACTGTGGTCAAGGTACTTAACTTCTCTGAGTCTCAGTTTCTTTCTTTTTTATTATTGTGGCAGTGATTGGACAATTCTTTTTAATAAATCATTTTATTGGGAACTCTTAGAGCTCTTGAACAATCCATACATCAATTGTATTAAGCGCATTTGTACATATGTTGCCATCATTTAAAAATAATTTGTTTGAGCCCTTGGTATCAGCTCCTCTTTTCCCTCCCTCCACCACCCTCCCCCCTCATGGACTCCTGATAAATTTTAAATTATTATTTTCATATCTTATACCACCTGCTGTCTCCCTTCACCCATGTTACTGTTGTATGTCAGTCATTGTAGTTGGTTCCTGAAAGTCTGTTTGTTTATCAGAAACATGGGGCTGCAATGCAGGATTTGTGGAATAAACGTGTATAAAATGAATAGCATAGTAGTTGGCACAGGTTGTTTTGTAGTGCTTGTTTTATATACATAAAAATTGGAGCACCTTTAAGTTTAAATTATATTGCTAAAAAGAAAATGTCTTTTCCCCCAGGTATTCCTCTAGTTGGTAACTTAAGAACAAGGCTCCTTGCACTTCATGTCCTCGAAGCTGTGCTGCCAGCTTGTGAATCTGGTGTAGAAGATGATCAGATGGCCCAGGTCTCTATTTTTAAAGTTGTTAAGAAGATGTTTTCACACCCACCATGTGATTCATCCAACAATCTTCACTTACAGACCCTATAGTTGTAAATTGTGTCATTTGTTCTGTAGTTTCCACGTTTGAGGTAGCTTTCTGTACAATCACACCTGCAGGTGAGGGAAATGACAGTAAGTTGTGGGCTGTGAGCAGTGGAAGGGTAGCTTAGAAACAAAGGGACAGCTGTGACAGTTCTTGCTGGGCTCGGGATTCCCTAGAGAGATGTGTGAGGAGGTCTCGCCTCGTCAGAAGTCCCTATAGCATGGCAGCATGAGGGCAGTGGGACCCACTTTCTAGTGGGTTAATGCTTTCTCTAAAGATGTTTTTTAACTTTTACCACAAAAGGCAACTAATAGTTTTGTTATCACGTGGTATGTGTGACCTAATATTACAGTTTTATGATTTATCTTTTCTGCAAGTATTTAAAATTAAGCTTATCATAGTGCATCATTGTTTTTCCTTTCAATAAAATAGGTGGTTGAACGTTTATTTTCCCTTCTGTCGGATTGTATGTGGGAGTCACCCATTGCTCAGGCCAAACATGCTGTTCAGATCAAGGAAAAAGAACGAGATATAAAATTACAGGTAATTGACCCTTCTAAAAGGGCCTTTGAAGCAGCATATGTGGCTAATATGTCACCTGTCTCTGGGTCCCGTCTCTGAGGTACCTTGTCCTATCAGTTACTCCATCTTCCCTCTGCACAATCTCTTATCCCTTCAGCCTGTAAACAGCAGTTTCTCATTTCTACTCTTCCAAATCCCCTTTATTACTCCACGAAGCCTTTCCTATTTTTCTCTTGTCTTTCACTACTAAGCTTCTGAAAAGAGTAGTCTACATGTTCCATCCACTTCTTTCTCTTTTCAATAGCTTGTCCTCCATCAAGACACCAAAATTAATTGATAAAAAAGTGTTAATTGCTAACCACCAATGTACACTTTTGGGGGGGTCTGTATTTTACTTGACATCTGGAAATTCTAGCCTATTGTTTTCAAACCATTATCTTCTCTTAGATCTCCATATACTGTATATTTTCTACCAATTCTTTATTTCTCTGGGGTAAATTCTTCTTTTTTAATTAATCATTTTATTGGGGGCTCTTACATATCACAATCCATACATCAACTGTATCAAACTCATTTGTACATGTGTTGCCATCATTATTTTCAAAACAGTTTCTTTCTACTTGAGCCCTTGGTGGTACTTCCTCTTTCCCCCTCCCCTGCCTTCATGGATAAATTATAAATTATTATTATTATTTTCTTTTTTGTGTGTGCTTCAAAATGTCATATTTAGTAGAAATACCATACAGTCCTGATCGTAATGCATTTTTAAAAATTAAATACTTTTATTGGGGGCTCTTACATCTCTTAAAACAGTCCATACATTCGTCCATTGTGTCAAGCACATGTGCACATATGCTGCCATCATCATTTTCAAAGCATTTTCTTTCTACTTGAGCCCTTGATATCAGCTCCTCATTTTTCTCTTCTCCTTTCCCCGCCCGCCGTCCCTCATGAGCCCTTGATAAGTTATAGATCATTATTTTCCTATCTTACATCCTCCTCTGTCGCCATTCACCCACTTTTCCGTTTGTGCCCCTATGAGGGGGTTATATATTGATCCTTGTGATTGATTCCCCTAATTCTTCCCCTAGTCCTCCTGATATCTCTATTCTCATCGTTGGCCCTGAGGGATTTATCTGTCCTGGATTCCCTGTGTTTCGGGCTCTTATCTGTAGCAGTGTGAATGTTCTGGTCTAATCCGATATATGAGGTCAT
>NW_022107947.1:1747582-1752294 GCF_000313985.2 Echinops telfairi | reverse complement strand
GGAATCATTAAAGAATTTGAGGAAAGTTGCGTGTTTCCTTGGTGCTATACTGCACCCTGACTGGCTCATCTCTTCCTTGTGACCCCCTCTGTGTCCAGTTGTCTAGAGATGGGCTTTGGGTTTCT
Organism: Echinops telfairi; assembly: GCF_000313985.2. Taxonomy (NCBI): domain Eukaryota; kingdom Metazoa; phylum Chordata; class Mammalia; order Afrosoricida; family Tenrecidae; genus Echinops; species Echinops telfairi. Next base: position 1,752,169 of record NW_022107947.1, on the reverse strand, counting down.
ACTCCATGCTCCCAACCCCCCCCCCAACCCACCCCCATTCACCTTGGGTATGATTTTGTTCTGGTTCTTAGATGCCTGATACCTGATCCCATCCACACCTCATGATCATATAGGCTAATGTGCTTCTTACATGTGGGCTTTGTTGCTTCTTAGCTAGATCGCCGCTTGTTTACCTTCAGGCCTTTAAGACTCCAGACTCTATATCTTTTGATAGCCGGGCACCATCAGCTTTCTTCACCACATTTGCTTATGCACCTATTTTGTCTTCAGCAATCGTGTCGGGAAGGTGAGCATCATAGAATGCCAGATTATTAGAACAAAGTGAGAGAGTACTTGAGTTGAGGCCCAATGTCCATCTGCAACCTTAATTCTTAACATAGAGTTAAAAGTACATAGATCTATTACCCTCTCGTTAATATAAATATATTTACTTTTTTTTTTAATCATTTCATTGGGAGCTCATACAACTCTTCAAAATCCATACATACATCAATTATATAAAGCATATTTGTACATTCTTTGCCCTCATCATTCCCTAAACATTTGCTCTCCATGTAAGCCCCTGCCATCAGCTCCTCATTTTTCCCCCTCCCTCCCCACTACCCCCTCTCTCATGAACCCTTGATAATTTATAAATATTATTTTGTCATATTTTATACTGTCAGGCATCTCTCTTCACCCACTTTTCTGTTGTCCATTCCCCAGGTTCCTCCTCTGTACCCCACCCTCCCTCCACCCTCCTGGATATTTACATTTCTACATGCTCATATTTAGACCTCTATAAATGTCCCTTGTCTCCTGGTTGTTTCCTCTATTTCCTTTTACTTTCCTCTTGTCCCACCATCATGTTCAGCTTTCATTCGGGTTTAGTAATTCCTCGCTGCTACATTGCCCTTGATGCCCCACTAGGCATCCTACGTCCTTTTCTCCATTGATTTTAGTTCTTGTCCGTTGGTTGGTTTCTTCCCATTCCCTTCCTCCCACCTTCCTTTTTCCCATATCCCCCTGGAACCAAAAGCCCTGTTCTTTTCATCTCTGAATTGTTTATCCAGCCTATCTTATGTAGATAGACATGCAGAGACATTAATAAGTGCAAAAACCGGGCAAAGCCAAACAAAACAACAAAGGAAGTAAAAACCAACAAAACAATAACAACTAAAAAGAACAAAAACAAAATAACAACAAAAAGAAAGCCACTGACAAAAGTGGAAAAGCCTGTAAATAGTTGAAGGTCTGTTTGTTGGCCTTTACAAGTGTTTTCCAGTCGAGTCTGATGGGATTCCACACTCTGTCTCCAAAGTCTATTTTTGGTATTCCCCGGGATTTCATCACTTTGCTCCCCTTACTGCTCTGTTTCATGTTCTTAGTGTTTCGCCCCAGTGTGATGGGGTCAGATTGGGCACAATTCCTATACTGTGTCTCCAGTGTTGTCCCCCATAGTGCTATGGTTCAGTGAGGGACGTCGTGTCTCGTGGTGGGGCCGGCCCTATGGTCCTCTCTGTGCGCTGTCTGCTCTGAGCAGGAACATCATCCCCGGGGCTTGGTGTCCAGGACGTGCTCCCCTTCCTCTCCCTCCCTCTTCATTTGTCTGCTCTGAGCAGGAACATCGTCCCCGGGGCTTGGTGGCCAGGACGTGCTCCCCTCCCTCTCCATCCCTCTTCATTTGTCTGCTCTGAGCAGGAACATCATCCCCGGGGCTTGGTGGCCAGGATGTGCTCCCCTCCCTCTCCCTCCCTCTTCATTTGTCTGCTCTGAGCAGGAACATCATCCCCGGGGCTTGGTGGCCAGGATGTGCTCCCCTCCCTCTCCCTCCCTCTTCCTTTCTCCAGCGTGCTCTAATCAGATGCACCCCTCTCCCCAAGCTGTAGCCCCAGTGCTGTCCTCTGAAGTGCATTCTTCTGGGGGCAGGAGGTATTATTATTTTCATATATTACACCGTCCACTGCCTCCCTTTGCCAATGTAAATTCTTCTTTTAAAGGAGCTCTGGTGACATAGTGGGTTACTTGTTGGCCTACTAACCACATAGTCAGCAGTTTGAGCCCACCAGCCTCTCTGTGGGAGAAAGATGAGGCTTTCTATTTATTCACACCAAAGGGGTAGTTTTGTACTAGCTCCATTGATTTTTATCACTTAAAAATCTCTTGAATCCATCCATTCATCTACTTCGATGGTTTTCTTGTTCTTCATGATTACACTCTTTTTCTGGGTTTTCCTCTATCTCAGTACAATGAGTTTGTTTTCTCATTCTCTTGTATTAGCTTTCCTTTTGTTTACGTTCTTCAGTGTTGGTATTATTCCAGGGATTGCTCTTTTTTGGTTTTTAAAAATCATTTTATTGGAGGCTCTTGAAGCTCTTAGAACATTCCATACATCAATTGAAGGGATTGGTCTTAAGAAGCTTTCTTTTTCCCTATCCTTACTCCCATTTCTTCTCTTGTTTCTTGGGAAACTATCCCAGTGGTAGGGAACCTTTTTCTGCCAAAGGCCATTTGGATATTTATAACCGTGTGCATGGGCCAAACTTGTTAAACATTTAATTAACTCGCCCCTAATGTAAAAGAAGAAAGGTGGGACTTTGTACTCCTCTCAAAAGGCACAGTCTCAGAAACTCACAGGTGCCGTTCTCCCAGCCCTCGAGTTGCTCGCTATGAGGGGTCACTGACTTGATGGCCGGGAGAATGTGAGGTGTGCACTGTCAGCTGAAATGGGGTGCTCCCCACCACTGCTGTGTTCAAACTCCTATCTCTTTGACTGCTAGATTGATGCAAATTCCAGTTCTGACCTTGTTATGGACTCTAGACATACCTAGCCATTTCCTTCTTATTCCAACACATAAATTAGAGTCTACCAGGCATGCCATACTTTCTTTTTCAAAAATAGCATCCCTGGTTTCATCACATCTTACTCTCTTATCAGATTTTCTAAGTCGCTTAGTTATTCAAGCAAAAAGCTTAGGTGTCATCCTTGATTCCTTTTTTTGTATCATCACCCTCCCCTATTTTCTCTACCATACCATCTCCAGGTCCTGATAACTTCTCTATGAAACTAAACTTGAATTTGTCTACTTCTCCAGCTCCTCTGCCAGCATTCTATTTCTACTACAGTTACCACTGTCCTGGGCCACACAATCAACCTCCTAACCCGGCTCTCTGATGGCTGTTACACCCTGTTGGCTGTTGTCTACATAGGATCCAGATGGATCTCCTGAAATTGTAAATCAGAGGAGGTTGTTCCTCCTCTTGAAACTCTCCAACAAGCTTTAATCATTCTTGGGATTCAACCTGTCCCTACTGCATACTTTCCTTTTCTTAATACTGCTGAATACAAGGGACATGGCAACTTGTTTGGAACATAAAACCCCTTCCATTGAGTTGATTCCAACTCATAGCAGCCCTGGAGGACTGAGTAGAGCTGCCCCTTGGGGCATTTGAGAGTAAATCTCGATGGGAGTAGACAGCCTCATCTTTCTCCCATGGAGTGAGTGGTCTGTTCAGACTACTGACCGTTGCAGTTATCAGCTCAGGGCATGACCTGTTATGCCACTAGAGCTCACTTGATTTCTTTGTGGGATGAAACTGAAGAGTCACATTCAGTGTCTGTTAGTGCAGAGCTGGGTATTTCTCCAACATACTGACCCGTCTTCTTTTCTGCTAGAAGCAAGGAGAATTAGAGGAAGAAGATGAGAATCTCCCTATACAAGAAGTATCATTTGATCCAGAAAAAGCTCAGTGTTGCCTAGTGGAAAATGGACAGATTTTAACTCATGGCAGTGGAGGAAAAGGATATGGATTGGCATCAACTGGAGTAACTTCTGGGTGCTATCAGTGGAAGGTACGTAGAATTCCAAACAGGTATTTTTTTTTTTTTTGTCTCTTAGTCCTTTTCCCCCAGGCTTTATGGAAAATGTTTGGAAAACAAAGAATGAATAAAGGAAATTTATATGTACGTCCCCCATACACACAACTTTCTACTATTATGTGTAATGTTAGATGGAAACGTCATACTATTATTTTATAACCCTGCTATAAGTCTACAATTATATTTTTTAAAAAGTTGAAAACTCGTGTTCTTCTCATGAGGGGTCACATAGAACACACCCTTCTCCCAGCCGTGAAAATGCAGCAGCGTGTGTCTGTGCTGCGTTTGCCTGGGAAGTACATTAGCAAATCTGCAGCCAAGGTTTTTATAGAATCTGAAAATCTTGGTCCCTTCTGTTTGCCGTATACCAAAGTTTGGATCCCAGAGGGAAAGCAGACATTCAGCACAGACTTTTATTTGCACAAATAATTTTGCTACCGTCGGCCACCCTTATCAGTTATGGAAAGTTTTTTTTTTATTTAATCATTTTATTGGGGGCTCTTACAACAATCCATCCATCATTTGAATCAAACACATTTGTGCATGTGTTGCCATCTTCATTTTCAAAATATGTTCTTTCTACTTGAGCCCTTGGTATCAGCTCTTCTCTCCCCCTCCCTCCCTCGATAAATTATAAATTATTATTATCTTCATATCTTACACCATTTGCCATCTCCCTTCACCCATGTTTCTGTTGGTTGTCCCCCTGCCTGGGGGTGGGGGGGGTT
>NW_022107947.1:1715441-1747482 GCF_000313985.2 Echinops telfairi | reverse complement strand
TATATTAAAAAAGAAAAGTTGGGGGGGCGGCTATTTTATATCCATGATTGTGATTGGTTCCCTGTTTCTCCCCACCCCTTCTCCGTACCCTCATGGTATCGCTACTCCCATTACGTATCATGAGGGGTTTATCTGTCCTGGATTCAGTGTGTCAAGAGTTCTTACCTGTACCGGTATACATGCTATGGTTTAGCCAGATTTGTAAGGTAGAGCTGGGGTCATGATAGTTGGGGGGTCAGGGGGAAGCATTAAAGAACTAGAGGAATGTTGTGTTTTTCATTGGTGCTATGCTGCACCCTGGACGACTGGTTCCTTCCTTGTGACCCTTCTGTGAGGGAATGTCCAGCTGTCTACTGATGGGCTTTAGGTCTTCACTCCAACCCCCATCATTCGCCTTCATATAATTGTTTGTTTTTGGGTCTTCTGATGCCTGATACCTGATCCCGTCGACTATGGAAAGTTTTAAGGCAGTGCTGAGAATTGTTTACCAAGTAAGCCCCCAGGTCACAGTCAAATGCCATCAGTCCTAGATCTGCTGTGTTAACTCCTGTCTCTTAGGCATATAGAAAAATCTATACCTAGGGAATGGGAGCTCTCACTAATAGCTTTGACAATAGACATATTTCCTTGACTTCCAAGTTGTGAGATAAAAATACTTATTTTTGTATTTTCTAGGTACTCAAAGGTTATTTTAAATGTGCAAGGTGAATAAATCTGTCTTAGAAACTTTGCAAATTGATTATTTTATTTTTATCTTATCTTCACTTAGGCTGAGAATAAACTTACCATGTGCCTAAATATTTATTACAAACATATTTTCCAGTATTGGTTATAACCATTCATAATATGTAAGGACTTCTCTATATTAATGAGCATCCCTCCTTTCATTTTAGTTTTACATTGTGAAGGAAAACAGAGGGAATGAAGGCACGTGTGTCGGTGTTTCCCGCTGGCCAGTCCATGACTTTAACCACCGCACTACCTCGGATATGTGGCTGTACAGGGCCTACAGTGGGAACCTCTACCATAATGGAGAGCAGACTCTGACACTGTCCAGCTTTACTCAAGGGGATTTCATCACCTGTGTGTTAGACATGGAGGCCAGGACCATTTCCTTTGGGAAAAATGGAGAGGTACGGAAACCATTCACAAGAGTTCTGTATTTCCTTGTTCTTTATGTACAGTTATTCAAGTGCTGGTTACTCAGTTTGTGGACTAGTCATTCTCCTCTAACTATTCTCTAATCCCTGTTGGTTCTGACAGCTTGTGTCAGCACCAGGCAAGTGGCAGAAAGGAAGAGTAAAATCTTAGTAAGACTGTTGAAATGGGATGAAAAGATTTAGGATCTTTCTTTGGAATTTGCCTGGTTAGCAAGTCTCATTGAAATGCACCAACTTTTTTCTTTTTTAAATCATTTTATTAGGAACTCTTATAGATATTATAACATTCCATGGTTCAATTAGATCAAGCATAATTGTACATTTGCTACCACAATCAGTTTCCAAACATTTTCTTTCTTCTTGAACTCTTCAACTAAAGCTCCCCTTTATCTCCCCCCTCCCCACTAAGAACTCATTATTTTTGTTATATATTGTCATTATTAAGTTTTTTTGGGGTATGTCTCACCCCATCCAATACATCCATTCACCTACAATTCTGTTATTTGCTCTCTCAAGTGGGTTTTACAGTTGTCCTTGCTCTCAGCTGCCCTCCCCCCACTTCCCATATCCTCAGGGAATCATTACTGGGAATGGGAACCAGTAATGGGAATACATTACTGTTTCTGAAGGGTTATCTGTTGGATTTCGTGCATTGAATGATCTTAATTATACAAATGAGCATATGGAGGTCTAGTAAGATTTATGAGGTAAAACAAAGACCACAATAGAAGTGGGATGAAATATTACAGAACAGGAGGATAGTTAAGTATTTCATCAATGCTATACTGCACACTGAATTTATTACCCTTTCTGTGTGGCCCTTCTGTGAGGGGCTGCCCAATTATCTTACAGGTGGGTGTGTTGGGTCTGCACTTGGTCCACACTCCTCCTCAATTTCATTGCTTATTTTTGAACTTCTGAAACCTATTGCCATCGACTCCTCATGATCACACAGGCGGGTGTGATATGTGGTCACTTGTTTGATCCCAAGCCACTAAGACCCAAGATGCTCTGTCTTTTAATAGCCAGGCATCCTCAGCTTTCTTCACTACAGATGCTTATACACCCATTTTGTCGTCAGCAATTGTTTAGGGATGGTGGGTGTCATGCAATGCCACATTATTAGAACAAGCTGTTCTTGTACTGAAGTAAGATTTAAGTGGAGACCCAAAGTTCATCTGCTTCCTTGTCGTATTTACATATGTAGATAGATACACCTATATTTATGTGTTTCTGTTCATACATATCTATGTTTATACCTATATATGTAATTTTTACCCTTTTTTCTTTCCTCCTGCACCACTATCATATTTATCCATCATTGACCTTTCCGGTAATTCCACTTAGATACATTTCAATAGAAATATATCAAACACTACCAGGAACAGTACATGCTCCTCACCTTCAATTTTAGAACCCTTGCTCTTCCCCTTTCCCTGTCGTTATTGGCTCACCACCCCCCCCCCTTCCTGTGTGGTCCTTGTTGGGCCCCCCTCCCATCCCCCCACCCCCACCCCATTGGTCCTGGCACGTTCTCCTTGGGCTTGCTTATCCTGCCACAGAGAGAAACTACAAAAAAAAAAAAGAAAAAGATAAGACCATACAAATAGTTCCAAATCTAACTGGTATCCTGACCCAGAGTAGATGAGTATCTCTGTAAAATAGTGAGCAGGCCCTGTTATAATCCATTAGCCCAATCTCTTTTTCTTTCAGGGCTCCATATCCCAAAACCCACTTACCTAACAGCATTTATACCCTTTTAGTTCTCAGCATTCACGTCTGAAAGGCATGGAGATGCACTAACTTTTACTCTGTCTCATAAAAGCCTGGAATTTACTATTGTTGGACATTAGTAATTTTTAAAAATATTTTTGTGTTTTTTCCTTTTCATCACTCCTGCCATGCTCTAGGAACCCAAATTAGCCTTTGAAGATGTGGATGCAGCAGAGTTGTACCCTTGTGTGATGTTCTATAGTAGCAACCCTGGAGAGAAGGTAATGGAGCCTCCAACCTTTCTACTTAAACATAAAGGGTATTTGCTATTCTTAATTAGTGTTTGTTAACATCTGTTAGAACCTGCAGTATAATTAACTCTTTATACCATTAAAATAGCTGATACTGATAATTTACTTTTCTAGAAGATGGTTAGATATTTTCAATAAAGCATTACTTAATATTCTGGCTTTTTAAATAATAGTAAGTCAACTTTTAAGTATATATATTACAGAAATTATAGAAAGTAGCTTGGGAAAAAAAGGAAAGTAGCTTAGGGATAATTTGGTTCATTGATAGTTATGCCCTGGGAGAGAAATCTAAAAATCATCCTAAATGTTAAACCCCAAACCACACCAAACTCACTGTGATTAAGTCAATTCTAACTCATAGCAAGGGGTAGGACTGCCCCAGTGAGTTTCTGAGACGGTAACTTTTTACAGGAATAGAAAGCTTCGCCTTTCTCCACAAATGTTTAAAGATGCCATTAGTTGACTAGTGCAGTCCAAACTTGTTCTAGACACCAGACGGCTACAATTTCTGGCCTGTCTGTAACAGTTACTCGCTCCATGTTGGAGTCACTTGATGACAGACAGACAGTACACTTGTTTGTATTAGGAGTGCAAACAGTAGTTCAACATGTGCTAAAATTTGAAATGACTGATATTTTAGGAAGGAGCCCCTGGTGGTGTAAGTTAAGTGCTCAGCTAGTAATTGAAAGCTTGGCCATTCTGACCTGTACACAGGGTCTGCAGTAGATTAACCAGGCAAGCTGCTGCCATAAGGGTTTCAGTTTAGGGAACCCAGAAGGGCAGTTTTACTCGCACGCTGGGTTGCTGTGAGTCGGAATCCACCCAGTGGCACCCAACAACTGCAACATTTGAGGAGAACTATTCACATTATACATTTTCCCCTCTTTCCTTTATACAGGTGAAAATTTGTGACATGCAGATGCGTGGCACACCACGAGACTTACTTCCGGGAGATCCCATTTGTAGTCCAGTAGCTGCAGTGCTAGCTGAGGCCACCATTCAGCTTATCCGGATCCTTCACCGAACAGACCGTTGGACTTATTGCATTAACAAAAAGATGATAGAGCGGTTGCACAAAATTAAGCTATGTATCAAGGAATCAGGGCAGAAACTAAAGAAAAGCCGCTCTGTTCAGAGCCGAGAGGAAAATGAAAGAGAGGAGAAAGAGATCAAAGAGGAGGATAAGGGTAAACACAATAGACATGGCCTTGCTGACCTCTCAGAAGCACAGCTGAGGGTGCTTTGCATAGAGGTGTGGCCCGTACTGGCAGTGATAGGAGGAGTTGATGCTGGTCTCAGAGTTGGAGGTCGGTGTGTTCACAAGCAAACTGGGCGCCATGCCACACTGCTGGGAGTGGTCAAAGAGGGCAGCACATCTGCCAAAGTCCAATGGGATGAAGCAGAAATTACCATCAGGTATGACCTGTTGAGTTACACTGTTGGCTAAATGAGTAGCTACTGGAGAAATGGGCCATTGGCTATGGAGAGAGAATAATTAGCATTTTAAGTGAGCTAACAGTTCACTTTTTGTTCCATAAAGTTAAATATTGATCTGTAACAAAGGAATATTTCCCAAACTTACACACCTTGGAATACTTTTTATAAATGATGGGTACTTTTTGGTTTAGTTTGGTAGAAGAATGGTAAGCTCACTAATTTAGGCTTAACTGGGACTCTTTCCAGTTTTCTTTTGGCTTCTTTCTTCTTTAAATCATTTCCATTATATACTGGGATTAAAAAAAACAGCCAGAAATTCCATACCAGCTGTTACATTTTATGTTAAAAGGGCTTACATGTTAAGGGAAAACATTTACACCACTAAAGCTAAATTTAAGATTGCCTGTGATTTTAAGCATTGCTGTGCGTTTTTAAGGCACATAGTTCAATTCTCTCAATATGTAACATCTCAAGTAGATATGAAAATTTTATTTATTTGACACAAACTAAATGTTTAAAAGCATTCACGCATGTTTGCATTCAAATATAATTTGTATGAAAAAGAGTTCATGTTTAAAAGAAAATATGTTAAATATGTCCAGTGCTAAGGGGATTCACTTACCTAAGGATTCTGTACAACACTCCTACTTGAAAACATTGATTTATTGATATTGTGCAACTGTGCATAAAACTCCCTAATGTAGCTTCTACAGTGTTGACGTGAAACCATATCTGAAAGAGTAGTTCTTAGTGTGATTTTGGAGGCAGTGCTGTTTTAGAATCCAATGAAATCGATGGACCCTCTCCGTTGAAAAATACACCTACCTATCTTCACCCTCATCAAGCTAAGAAACCAAAGAAAAATTTTAGTTGCGTGAAAGTATGTACTACTTATTTTCTTCTCAGTGTTTTACACAGGATTTATGATGCCTTACCAAGATTTGTGTAATACGGCAAATTAGATACTTTAGTGAATGAAATTAAAATTAAAGCAAGTAAGAAAATGAGGCAAATTGAAAATAAGATTAGGAAGATAAAATGGAACCAGGATTTCAAGAGTGCAGCAAATGTGTGCCACAGAAATTACCTTGCTAAACTTTGTTAATGTTTGTGTAAGGGTAATGTTTTTAGGTTCTTGGAAACTTTTGTCACATTACAGGACTATATTTTTATTTGAACTCTAAATTAGAAGCCTTAATTGATGATTGTAAATTAAAATTTTTTAATGAAACAGTCTTTTCTGGATGGTTATAAATAGCCATTACCCACATAACAAACTGAATTTATTATACAGGTACTCCAGTAATAGAAATGTTTTACCTACTGGCCAAATCCAGCCCCACTCCTAGGTTTTATAAATGAAGTTACTCAGCCACACTCATTCATTTGGTGTCTCAGTGGCTGCTTTCATATCATAGTTAACAGAGACCATATGGCATGCAAAGTCTGAAATATTTACTACCCAGTTCCTTTATAATAAGTGTACCAACTCCTGGTTTACATTATGTAATAGTGAATATTCTTATTTGAAATCACATGCACATTTCATTGCTTGTGCATTTAGCATCACATCTCCCCATTTTCTCGCTTTAGACTTGTTTTTCCCTCTGTTTGTAATGACTTCTCTAGTTTGTGTAAATTATTTTCTGTACTGTGTACATGATACATCTTATTTTGTCTACATTATTTTCTGTACCTTCCTCTTGTCTATCCCTCACTTGCTTCTTCCTGTGTCATTCTGGTCTTTATTAAAGCTTCCCAACTTTTTGGTCGCCTAGTGATACTCCATTGTATAACCTGGAGCCCTGTGAACCACTGCTGTTTGACGTGGCGCGATTCCGAGGCCTGACCGCGTCTGTGCTACTGGACCTAACATACCTGACTGGCATTCACGAAGACACAGGAAAACAGAGCACCAAGCGACATGAAAAGAAACACCGGCATGAGTCTGAGGAAAAAGGAGAAGTTGAGCAGAAAGCTGAGAGTGACTCTACTTTAGATATGCGAACAGCCTTAACATTGGACGATGCCAAGAATCAGGGCACCACAAGCTCCAAATCAGAAAATGAAATCTCTTCATTTTCTTTAGATCCGACGCCACTAGGTTTGGAGCCTCAACATCAGATTACAGAAGGTAAAAGAAAAAGTCATGAACACATGTCCAAAAACCATGACATAGCTCAGTCAGAAATCAGAGCAGTCCAGCTGTCATATCTGTACCTTGGTGCAATGAAATCACTTAGTGCCCTTCTGGGCTGTAGCAAATATGCCGAACTGTTGCTGATCCCAAAAGTTCTGGCTGAGAATGGCCACAACTCAGATTGTGCGAGCTCTCCAGTGGTTCACGAAGATGTGGAGATGCGTGCAGCCCTGCAGTTCCTCATGCGACACATGGTGAAGCGGGCCGTCATGCGGTCGCCCATAAAGAGAGCGTTGGGACTAGCAGATTTGGAACGTGCACAAGCCATGATCTATAAATTAGTGGTCCATGGGCTTTTGGAAGACCAGTTTGGGGGCAAAATTAAGCAAGGTATGTAATGTATATTTATTTATTTATTTATTTATATATATATTTCTTTTGATTTTTGACCTGTTGAAATTAATAGTAATCACCAGAAATTATATACTCTATAACATATGCTGGACTTCACAAAGTTTGTGTAAAAACGGAATGAAAAGATGATGGAATCTTTTTAGGAAAATTTTGAAGCCCCTTTGTATCTCAAAAAAATTTTTTTTTGGCAGAGGGAAGGGTTGAAGCAATTATAGTATTTTTTCTTTACAAGGCGAAACTTCTTTTTCCTTGTATATTAGTAATCATCTCTCTCCATGATATTTTATTGCAACCCCACACAAGAGTTAGAACTTGATCCTTATTACTGCATGTTGTAAAATTGAAATTTAACTCATGCTGGAAAAGTTAACTCAGGTTTTACTGATTTTTCTTTTCCTCAAAAAACCATTTTATTAGGACATTATGTAGACGTTATACCATTCAGTAGTTCAGTCATATCAAGCAGTGTTGTGCAATCGCGACCACATCATTTTCAAAGCATTTTTCTTCTTTGTACTCCTTGATGTTGGCTCCCTATTACCCGCCCCCCACCCCCCTTAGGAACCCTTAATCTAGTTATTGCTTCTATAGATTCATCCAACTAGGTTTCATATACTAAAACATAGAAAGATACATAGTAGAGGGTCAAGAATGCTACTAACAAAAGATAAAAGCCCCAATCTGAAAACAAAATATTAATTTTAAATGAGTACCACATCATACTCCAAGTGTATCAAAAGGGAGATCAAATTACAAGATTTTAACTGTTCAAGTCAGGTTTATCAGCTTAGGTAGTTATTGATCTTGTTAAAAATAGAAGTTACTCTAGTCTCATACATTTTAAAGGGCATTTTAATTTTATAGTGCATATAAAACTATATACAGTATGTGTAAATATCTACATAGGTCATATAGAGGGTAAAAACCTTGTTTTATTTTTATTCTCACCTTTGGATCTGAATTTTGAAATTTATTCAGCAAATGTCTATTGAGTGAATACTATGAGTTAGGCAGTTGGCAGCAAGTACAAGAAAACAAAAGTCCTTTGCCTTTTTGACCCTATAAGCATCTTCTTGATTTCTTCCTTCTCTTCTTATTCTTACTCCCTTTAATTTCCTGTTCCTCCCTTTCATTCTTTCATCGTTGAGGTACTAAATAGTCACAGAGAGAGGCATGGTGCTTATAAGTCGTAGTGTTAAGATCATGATGTTGATGAAGAAATGTAGCCATTTAACAAGGGTAATGAAATTAATTGTCTTTGCAACAACTCCATATTTCATTATGCTTATTTGTAGGTTCCTTTACCAGATAGTGAAAAAACACATCTGTAAATGCTTTTTAAACGTTTAAACATTTGAACTAAATATTTCTCTCTCCTTTTTAAACTCTTAGTGGGGGGTAGTTTTTGAGGCATTGCTGCTGCTTTAGATTATGGGATTTTTGTTTTTATTCTTTTATCATTTATGTGTCTTTTAGTATTTATATATTCTTCATCTATAGATTCTCCGTCTATTAAGGACTGAGGGGAAAAAATATTGGAAATCAAAATCAGAGCTAAGGAAATACAATTTTTAATGATTGAGTATCTCTAGAGAATCTTTTGTAAAATTTTACAACCAAAAGCAAGGTTACTATTTTTGTGAAAGAACCTTCTCTAAAAAAAGAAATCACTAGTAATAAAGGCATGTTATGTCCTTGTGTGTAGGGTCCACACTAACAGTGTAATAGTGAATATAAGGATGTAAATTCATTTGTAAGCTTTTATTTTTCTATAAATTCTTCATTTTGAATATTTATAAGCATACACATTTTCCATCCCATAGCAAATCCCGGTTCTTTACCTTGTGTTATAGAGACTGAGCAACTAGCTGAAGAAAGTGACCAAGCCCAGCAGGCACAGACACCAGTTACCACTAGCCCATCAGCCTCGAGCACAACTTCCTTCATGAGCAGCTCCCTGGAGGACACCACAACTGCCACCACTCCAGTCACTGACACGGAAACGGTGCCTGCATCTGAATCCCCAGGAGTAATGCCACTTAGTCTTCTCAGGTAGAGAAATTGACCTCTATTGTCTGCCTAGAGATAGGAAGCATGCGATTGCTCTTTTATGGATGCATTGGGTTCCCAAATGAATCATTGCACTATAGAGCTAGAAGGAACCTAAGAGGATCTAAGAAATCAGATTTAAAAAGAAAAGAAAAGAAATCAGATAAAAAAAACTCACGGCCATCCAGTCAGTACCACTTATAGCAACTCTGTAGGACAGGGTAGAACTGCCCATGTGTTTCTGAGACACTAACCCTTTAACCAATGTGTAACCACTATGCAACCAGGTCTCCTGAGAAATCAGATAGTCATACTTATTTTCTGGAAGTTGAAAATGCCCACCAGAGAAATTTAGTAACTTGCCCTAAGTCTCATAGCTAGTTAGTGGTAGCCCCCACGTGTAAACAGCTCTGTTATTTATCAAATAGCTATCTTCTTGTGATTTTTTTTTCAATCTTCTTTAAAATGTGGCTAGACTTTTTAATCTCCTCAGAAAATAGTCTCTTTTCAAGTTATTTCTCATTTAAGCACAATTCCTTAACTATTCCTGTATTCTTATTATAAGATCAAGCAAATCTACTTTCTAAATGAAAGAGCATGTCATAAGATGCTCTTTCAAAATAGTCACCCTTATTTTGGTTTGTAAACTTCAAATAACAATTACTTTTAAAAATTTCTTTTCACTCCTATTTGCCTGGTGCATCTACAAAATGAAAGTCTTTTGAGGGAGGACCTTTAGAGAGGGACTTTTTTGTGAGCTCTCTTAATTGAGGCTTATGTGAAATAAAGGGAGACAGAATGGTAGCTTCCTTTTCCCCTTCCCTTAGTTGACAGATTCGTATTGTCTTCAGTGTCTGACTAAAGACCTTGTAGAGTAGCAGAGAAAAAAGTAGTTGTAGTTAGTCTCAATTTTTGTTTGTTTCTTTTGATCACTTTTTTTGAGGGCACTTAATTCTTATTACAGTCCATGCATCAATTTTATCAGGCATATTTGTACATATGTTGCCATCGTTCTTTTCTAGACAATTACTTTCTATTGAGCCCTTGTGCTCTCAAGTTTTGGTGTCTATACCATCTGAGGAGTTTCTTAAAGCTCTGGGCTATAGTGCCCAGCAAGTCGGATTCAGTAGGTCTGGTAAGCTTATTATGGTTTGTAATTTTCATTACGTTTTCAAGTGATTCTGATGCAGTAGGTAGCAGTAATTTCACACTTTGAAAACAAAACCATTGCTTTCCCCCTCTGGTCTTGGGTAGGAACACGTGAGTAGTAAGCATTCCCTGCTGGGAGGCCAGCCTCCAGGGGTCTTTGACTACCTTGCCTACTTCAGCTTTCTCCCTTGAGTAGCCCAGTTCCAGAAGGTGTCCTCTGTTCAGTTATGAGGAAGAGCAGAAGAATAGCATGTGATAATCCAGTTTTGTTGTAGTGGTTAAGTGCTTCACTACTGCCTAAAAGGTTGATGGTTCAAACCCATCTGCCACTCTGCAGGAGAAATATGGACAATCTTTCTGTGAAGATTTACAGCCTTGGAAACCATACAGGGTCACATTGATTCACAATCAGATCAACAACAATGGGGTTAGTTTTGGGCTTATCAGTGACAGAATTCCAGGCATCTACAAAGGATCAGTAGCAGTGTCGTCCTTCAATCAGATGAAGTAATGGCCCCTTTTGGTGCCTTTCTTCTCAGTCTTGGTTTCCCTGCTGCTGGTTGGAACTACATTAGGCCTTCAGATATCAGCCTGGCTGGGAGTCATTTAACAGAAGAAAAGCCCGTTGGAAAACTACTGCCCCTCATGTGAACACGATCATATCACAGTTATTTAGCAGTGATACCCCAAACAAACAAAACTCACTGCCATGGAATTAGCTCTGATTTATAGGGACCTTATAGGCCAGGGTAGAACTGCCCCTGTGGATTTCCAAGACTATAACTCTGTATGGGAGTAGAATAGCTTCATCTTTCTCCTGCACAGCAGCTCATGGTTTCAAACCGCTGACATTGTGGTTTGCAGCCTAACTTGTAACTCACTATTGTCACCAAGGCTTCACAGTGATACAGTGATTCTTAAAAGTTCTTCATTTTGGTGCGCATATCTAAAGAACAGCAAGGATTTTCTTGTGCTTTCTCCAGTCAGTCTTTGCCTTCTTAGCTTGAGAGAGGCTGCTTCTCCTGGACCTTCCTTCTTTCTGTGTACTATTCATGTATCTATTTCAATTGTGCGGGGCAACTTGCCTGGACACTGTCACTCTTAATCCATGAGAAGGTTTGCATGCCTAGCTCATTAATTGACATTTGAATGAACTACAGATTACCTAGTTTTAAAAGTCTACTTTTACTCTCTATTGTGTGATTACCAAAATACCCCTGCCTCTTATCTTAGTATTATAGGCAAGGCCTTTTATTAATTGCTTTGCTTTGCTTCCCTGTTTCTGGTGTTGCTCATATTTTGTTGAACACGTGATGATGATAAGGTTTTATTTCTTTTACAGTTAAAGCACTCTTAAGTTAATGGTTTTTAAAACCAAGGAATCTCCACCCCCCTTCATTAAATTATACCTAACTCATGTAATTTTTCAAGCTGCATACTGTTTAAAAGAAGATTGTGATATATATGTCATTTACTAATTGAATTTTTATGCTAACCAGTCTTATTTTCTTAAAGGCAAATGTTCTCTAGCTACCCAACCACCACTGTACTGCCCACACGTCGTGCGCAGACGCCTCCAATATCTTCATTACCAACATCTCCTTCTGATGAAGTAGGAAGGAGACAAAGCTTAACTTCTCCGGATTCCCAGTCAGCAAGGCCAGCCAACCGCACAGGTGTGTGTGCTCTCGTGCACTGTGACATCCAGACCTCTTAGCAGTCCCGATGTGGGGATGTTATGTGGATGCTTTGTCTTCACTGACGGCAGAACAGTGGTTTTAAGGAAGAGGAGGGGCTGTCCCATTGGACTGAACTGCTTTCTCCATTCTGCAGCTATAGACTAAAATATGACTATTTAGAAAGTAATTCATGTACTGTGTATCATTCATATTATACCATCTTCTTTCCTAATGTAGGCAGCCTCATTCTATAAATTTTCCTCTGTATACTGTTTATCTGCATGCCACAAATTTTGAAATGCTGTTTTAATTTTCATTCAATTTAAAGTATATTCTAATTTACCTTTGATACCCTCTTTGACATAGGGGTTATTTGGAAGTGTGTTACTTGGTTTACAAATACTTAGGGATTTTCCAGATATCGTTCTGTTGTTGATTTCTAATTTAATTTCCCTTTCACCGGCGAACATATTGTATATAATTTTGATTATTTTGAATGTATTGAAACTTGCTTTATGGCTCCCGAGTTTGCTCTGTTGTGATAAATGTTCACGTGCATCACTTTTGTGTTATTCCTGCCAATCATGAGGAAAACCGACAAACCCATAGTGAAGGTCATTCTGCAGACAGCTATCCTGTAACCTTCAGAGGATTAAAGTGATTAAAGGCTGCTGAAGCGACAGGCCCACTGAATGCAGAGATGATCCCAGATTTGGGTCCTTTTCTGTAGAGAGCATTATGGGCAGTATTTGGTGGAACTAGAATGGGATCTGGATTAGATGGTAATTTTCTGACTTTGGTGGTTGTATGAGAGGGCTTTAAAAAGTTTGTAGGAGGTAACTTCTTTTCATTCTATTTCCCCCCCACAAAATTTGTGAAGCCCCCTTGTATTTTTCTGCAGGAGGATGTTCTTTTTTGTTAGAGCCACATGCTAATTTCCTCTGAGGAGATGAAGCATCAGGTCTGCCACTTACTTTCACATGTCAGGAAGAAATGAGTACTCTGTGCCATCTTTGCAAATACGAGGATGTGTTAAACTCCAAAATCACAGATAGCTTTATTGAACAGAAATATTAAAATGTAAAGCTGTTATTACTACTTTTAAAGCTATTATTTCTTGACATATCTTCCACCAAGGTTGGTACACATCTGAAGGTGGTGTTTCCATCCCTGTAACTTTCCCCCCCAAAGTTTCTGTGTTCTTAAGTTTACACCAAGTCAAAATGACAGTTTTAGCATCTTCGAAGGATTGAAAGTATGTTCCTTTTGATGTTCTTTGAGTTTGGTGAACAAAAAGAAGTCTGGAGGGTCAAGTTCAAGGCTTCAGGGTAGATGAGGTGTTGTTTTCCAACGAAACTCTCACAGGACAGTCCTTGCTACCTTCAAATGATGATGAGCAAGGGACATTGTCCTATTGGTATAAAATTCGTTGTTGCAACTTTCCCTGGCCTTTTTCTCACTAATGAGGTTTTCTGTTTTCTTAAAACTTCTTCGTAAGCCCCCATAATTGTCTTGCGTGTGCTAAGAAAACAGTCCCCATAACTTTGAGCCATTGACCCAGCTGGTCCCCTTGGCAAACACTTTTCAGGCATCCTAATAAAACTAAGACAAGTGTATTCTTCAGATAAGTTGTTTGCCCCAAATCATAATTAGAAAATTATTTCAAGATAAGAAAACTTAAAAAAAAATTTTTTTTATTATCAGATTCACTTTGTATTACTAACAGATTAATCTGTATGAAAACTTTTGTAAAGCTATTAACAACTTTATTTACATTTAGTTATATAGTTAGTGAATTTTTTTTAATCGTTTTATTAGGGGCTCATACAACTCTTATCATAATCCATACATACATCAATTGTGTAAAGCACATTTGTACATTCATTGCCCTCATCATTCTCAAAACGTTCATTTCCTCTCCACTTAAGCTCCTGGCATTAGGTCCTCATTTTTCCCCTCCCTCCCCACTCCCCCCTCCCGCATGAGCCCTTGATAGTTTATAAATGGGTATTTTGTCATATCTTGCCCTGTCCAATGTCTCCCTTCACCCACTTCTCTGTTGTCTGTCTCCCAGGGAGGAGGTCACATATAGTTCCTTGTAATCGGTTCCCTCTTTCCAACCCACTTTCCCTCTACCCTCCCAGTATCGCCACTCACACACCACTGGTTCTGAAGGGATCATCCGCCCTGGATTCCCTGTGTTTCCATTTCCTATCTGTACAAGTGTACATCCTCTAGTCTAGCCAGACTTGCAAGGTAGAATTTGTATCATGATAGTGGGGGCGGGGAGGAAGCATTTAGGAACCAGAGGAAAGTTGTATTTTTCATCGTTGCTACATCGCACCCTAGTTAGTGAATTCTTAATAGCACATTGTAAATACAGTTTTTGTGGTAAAATTGGGTTCCTCGGCTGATATTCGGGTTGGCTTGTACTTGAGTATATAGGTATACTTTTTTCCTCATGGTATGTGATAATACTTAGACCCTTATTTCTGTTTCATTTGTCACAGCCTTATCAGACCCAAGCAGTAGACTTTCAACTT
Source organism: Echinops telfairi (assembly GCF_000313985.2). Classification (NCBI taxonomy): domain Eukaryota; kingdom Metazoa; phylum Chordata; class Mammalia; order Afrosoricida; family Tenrecidae; genus Echinops; species Echinops telfairi. Next base: position 1,732,887 of record NW_022107947.1, on the reverse strand, counting down.
CACCCCCCCCTCCAGCAATTGCTGTGCCTTTGTTGGAAATGGGGTTTTCTCTCCGGCAGATTGCTAAAGCCATGGAAGCCACAGGTAGGATATGTTTTTCTGTATCAGTATATTCATATATACAGGAGGCTTGATAGTTCATTGAGTTAAGCATTTGGTTGGTAACCAAAAGGTCAGCAGTCCAAACCCACTAACGTTTTATTCAGTGAAGATGAAACTGTCTACTTCTATAAAGATTTATAGCCAAGGGTAGGGAGAAGGTTGGGGAGAGTGGGGAGGAAGGGGGATACCAATCGCAATGAATGGCACATAGCCACATACCCCCCTCCAGGGGGAAGAAGAACAGAAACCAGAGGGGAAGGGAGACAGCGGTCAGTGTGAGATAAGGAAATAATAACAATCTATAATCTATCAAGGGGTCACAAGGGTCAGGGGTGGAGGGAGGGAAGAAGAGCTGATCCCAAGGGCTCAATAGAAGGTAAATGTGTGGTAAAGAATGATGGCAATATATGCACAAATATTGTCTCATACAATTGATGTATGGATTGTAACAAGCTTTGTAAGAGCCCCCAATAAAATGATCTTTTTTTAAAAAAAAAAGTATGGGACGATTCTTGTCTGTCCTATATGGTTACTATGAGTCAGAACTGACTCAATGACAGTGGGTTTAGTTTATTTTTATATGCATGTTTGAAAAGTTTTATCTTATTAAAGGTCTTATTAGGAAAGCTTTTTAAGAGGCCATAAAGCTTGGTAAGATTTTCATTTTAATGCCAGATTCAATTATAAAGCCATAACAGCAGCCACTCTTCATTGATAGCATTAATAATAACTGCCCCAATTCAGCACTAGACCTTTTCCCTTCTGTTCAGGTGCTCGAGGAGAGGCTGATGCTCAGAACATCACTGTCCTTGCCATGTGGATGATAGAGCACCCTGGTCACGAGGATGAGGAAGAGCCACCGCAGGCAGGCAGCACGGCTGACCCCAGGCATGGAGCAGCAGTGCCCGGCAGTGGGAAGTCCAATGATCCCTGTTACTTACAGTCTCCAGGAGACATCCCATCAGCTGATGCTGCTGAAATAGAGGAGGGCTTCAGTGAAAGGTGAAATTCTAATTTTTGTTTTTCTTAAACGGTGGTCCCAGACGCTCCTTTCATTTCCCTCATAGATGCTTCTAAATAGTGTGTAAAGTTGATAACAATGGGTTCCTAGAAATGTGGGCATTTCGGTTGTAAATGTAGTTTTCTCTGGAGTGAAAATGACTTGACACGTTTTGACTTGACTGGTTTTTTACGTTAAATTTTGCTAAAGTAAAATTTAAATCTGAAATCTATTTTAAAACAAAATATATGCTGAAAATGTTTATGAAGGAGCATATTTCAATATAATGTAATATTAAAGAGTTAATCACACAATAAAAAATTGATTTAAAATATTTTTTTCCTCTTAATAGTTAATTTTATATTTTCTTTTTTTTTTTTTTTTTAATATTTTCTTCTTTTCTGTAGTTTTTAAACGTTCAACACAACAAACCTCCGTTTAAGGGATAAAAAAAATTCTGTGATGGCACCTAGCCTAAAGTGAGCTGTAATAAAATATTCTACAATTCCCTTTAAAACCTTTTCATTTTTAGCACTTCTTAGGATTTGGACCTTTGTTTTTCATTTTGACTATGATGAAATGTTACTACTAAGAGTTGTATCTTTAACAACAACAACAACAACAAAAAGCCTGTGTCTTATCCAACATGCAAAATTCCTCACATAGCCTCAGTGATTATTTTCATAACTTATTTTGAAATGTCTGGTTCTCTTAAGCAAGGAATCCAAAGTGCTGCAAATTGTGTTTAATCACTTAAGATATAGTTAAAGCCATATTTGACCTCATTTGAATTTGAACATGCATTGAGCATTATTTTCTTGCTGGCATAGTTCAAAAATGAGATAAAATTATTGCCCAAGGCACAGCCTATAATATAACAGGAATTTTATAAGGAACACAAGTTGGTTCATAATTTGTCCTCATATATCATATTCTCATTGACATTTGAAGGCAAAAGCAATACCATAAGTAAATTGCAACTAGATTTTGTTTACATGATCTCTTTAAAAGGATGTTTCTTTTAAACTTGTGTCCGTAGCCCCGACAATGTGGACCACACAGAGAATGCAGCTTCTGGAAGCGGACCGCCAGCTAGGGGCCGCTCAGCAGTAACAAGGAGGCATAAGTTTGATTTAGCTGCGCGCACATTATTGGCAAGAGCAGGTAATGATATGTTTCAAGTCATTTTTGGAGAGTGAAAGTATTGTATATTTTGTTTTTAAAGTCGATATAAAAACAGTATTCAAGAAAAAATGTAATAGTGATCCTGAGTACTCAGTCCTATCACGTTAACACAGTACCTGCTTGCATACCACTGTCTGCCCATTTACATAATTTTATTTAATTACACTGTACCTTCATAGATTCATTTCTAAGTTCCCTCTGGGTGCAGATGGCTTCACCAGTCACTAGTGGGTTTAGGGAAGTTTTATAACTGCTCTTACAACTTGTCATTTAGAAGTGATGGTGCATGTTTAAGTGGTGAGAAAAAAGTGGAAAAGGCACTGTGCTTAGAAGTACACCAGCTTTTGGTGTTCTCTGTGGACCTTAGGGCATCACTACTAGGTAATACTCAGCCAAAATGAAGGCCCTCATTACATTAGAAAATACTTCGAGGATTGTACTCTGGCTATAAAAAATGTTAAGTTATGGGGATTTTATTTTTTGAACCCAAAACCGGGACATCTGATTTGTCAGAATCATACATAATTAGTAATAATTTGTGAAAATGAATCATGATTTAATAAGTTATATTGAGAGAGAAATTGAGATTGTCTTGAAAAATACAGGACATGCCATATAATGAAAAGGGGCTGATTTTTAGAGCATAAACCCAAAAGAATAATAACTATTGAGTATTGTTTTATATACCAACCATTGTGAAGTATCTTATATCGATTTTCTTACTTGAACTCACCAACACTCAGGTATGATAGGAGCATTCTTAGTATTTTACAGATAAAGAAGCCCATGTCAGAGGCACAATGTGATGTGTGTGGTCTAGGACCCAATATGTCAGCTAAGAGAAACCACATGTGTGACTGTTAAAAAAAAATTGATAACATACTCAGACTTACTGTGTGTGTGCAAATAAAATGCATTTTGCCTTTTGTTCTGAGCGGGGTTATACCGCTCTGTGCAGGCCCACAGGAATCAAAGTCGGAGAGAAGGAATATCGTTGCAGCAAGACCCAGGAGCGTTGTATGACTTTAATTTAGACGAAGAATTGGAAATTGACCTTGATGATGAAGCGATGGAAGCCATGTTTGGACAGGACTTGAGCAGTGACAATGATATTCTGGGAATGTGGATCCCAGAGGTACTGGATTGGCCTACCTGGGTGTGTGTGACTGCAGCGGGGGCTGCTCTGACTTTTCCCTGCCTTCATACAGCTTACGGACCAGCCTTGCTTGAGTTCTAACGCTCTAAAAATCTTGCATCTCATCTTGAAGTTAGGAGATTTAATGTGTGCGGTTCCTTTGATACTTACAAACAGGAAAAGGTTTCTATTGGTGCACCTCTTTGTGATTTTATTATTTCTCGCCCCACACTTAATTGAATAGAGCTGTATTGTGGTACTATTTGATTCTGATGTCAGAGCTAGAGTACAAAATAGGCATCCCTATGGACTCTGCTGCTTATATAACGTGACTGCTTTGCCCACATTACCATCTGAAGGCATGCTCTTCTCCCTCTTAGGTTCCAGTGAGTCACTTTAATGCCTCATTTCCAGGAACTCATGCCCACATAGAGTTCATTTGACTAGTTGTGACCGTTGGTTTGACTCGGTGTGTGGTCCTGCGTCATCTTCACAGTCACTGCTGAGCTGAGTCCACCGCGGCATCCTCCGCCGTGTCAGGCCTTCTTTCCCGTTGACCCTGTGCTTTCCCCGGCACGATGCTCTTCTCTAGAGATTGATCTTACTCCTAATATGTCCCAAGTACATGAATGAGGGCTTGCCCGCCTTGCTTCCACAGAACACTCTAACTGTACTTCTTCCAACACAGGTTTGTTTGTTATGCTGACGGTCCTGTTGTATTCAGTGTGCTTCACCAATGCTGTCATCCAGATGTGTCATCTCTTTTGTGCTTCCTTATCCAGCTTCCGAGTGCATATGAGGTGATTGAAAATACCAGGGCATAGATCAGGTACATCTTAGTCCTCAAAGTGATTTCTTTGCTTCTTACCACTCTTTACCCAATGCAGTATGCCATTTTATTTCTTGACTGCTGCTGACATGGGCATTGGGTATGTAGTAAATTGGATTCTTTGACAACGTCAGTCTTTGCTCTATTTATGATGTTACTTATTGGTTCAATTGTCAGGATTTTTGTTTACTTTGTGTTGAAGTTTAATCCAGACTGAAGATTGTAGTCTGTGATCTTTATCAGTAAGTGATTCAAGTTCTCTTTGCTTCCATCAAGCCAGGTTATGTTATCTGCACATTGCAGGTCATTAATTCTTCTTCCAATCCTAATACCTTGTTCTTCTTCATATAGTCCAGTTCCTCAAATTATTTGCCCAGCATACAGGGAAAATTGAATTTCCAGATTAAATTAGTAGAAGAAAAGGTTACAAACCTGACACATCTTACCTGATCTTAACCATACGATAATCTCTTACATCCCCTGGTTGGTTCTACAACCAAGTTGCACACAAGCACAATTAAGTATTCTGAAATTCCCATTCTTTGCTATATTATTCACAATTTGTTATGATTCACTCAGTCAAATGCCTTTGTATAGTCAATAAAGCACGGTCTTTCTGGCGTTCTCTGCTTTCAGCTAAGGTTATTCTGACATCAATAATGATATTCTGCATTACGTAACCTCTTCTGAATCTGGCTTGAATTTCCAGTAGTTCTCTGATGATGTACAACTGTGATCTTTTAAAATTATTTTCAGCAAAATTTCACTTGCAAGTGATATTTAGTGACGTTGTTTGATAATTTTCACGTTCTATTGGGTTATTTTTCTCTGGAGTGGGCACAAATATGGATCTCTTCCTGTCAGTTAGCAAGTAGCTCTCTTCCAGATTTGTTGGCATGGATGAAAGACTTTTAGTTGGTATTCCATTAATTTCCAGAGCCTTGTTTTTCTTCATTGTCTTCAGTGCTGCTTGCACGTCTTCCTTCAGTATCAGCAGTTCTTGATATACTACCTTGATGTCCTTCTGAGATGGTTGAATGTAGACCAGTTCTTTTGACACAGTGATTCTTTATCCCTTGCATCTTCTCTGGATGCTTCATGTTTTGTTCCTTATTTTTCCCATAGAATCCTTCAGTATTGTAAACTCAAGCCTTGAATTTTTTTCTTCAATTCTTTCTTCTTGAAAAATGCCAAGTATACTCTACTCTTGGTTTTCTAACTCCAGGTCTTTATATATTTCATTACAATACTTCATCTTTTTTAGATGCCCTTTGAAATGTTCTTTTCATTTTTTTCTTCTCATTTGTGGCCGTCACTTTAGCTAATCTGTATGCTAAAGAGCGCATTTTATGGTCTCTTCTTAGTCTTTCCTTAGATGTCCCTTTCTTTTAAATGATTTTTTATTTCTTTATGTATGATGTCCTCCCACAATTCATCTGATGTTCAGTCATTAGTGGCTAAATGCATCAGATCTGATCTTGAGATGGTGTCTAAATCCAGGTGGAATGTCCTTCAGGTTGTACTCTGACTTTCATGGACTTGTTTTCATGTTCTTTGTTGTTGTTGGTTTCCTTTTCTTCAGTTTGCGCGCACATATGAGCAAGTGAGGATCTGTCCTGCAGTCAGCCTCTAGCCTTGTGCTTTTTGCTCTCTTTTCACTAGAGGATTTAAGAAAATCTTTATGAGGGAAGTCAGGTTGCCATTTGTATTAATACTTTTCTTAGTAAGGTAATTGGTTACAGTTATTGTCAATAGGGAGGACAAAGAACATAGTCAGATTGTGTGATTTGAATTCTGATTTGATAAAAATTTGCTATGTCCCATTCATGAACATTTTGAAAATATTCCATTATAATCAAACAAAATAATGTCATGTTCTGTTTACCTCTTCTTAATTTTATATTAACTTGACTGTAATAATTTGATATGAAATCATTTTGTGCAGCATGTTTGTGAGTCTGAAGACAGGGAAGAAGTGGTGGTGTGTGAGCTGTGTGAATGCAGTGTTGTCAGCTTCAATCAGCACATGAAGAGAAATCACCCAGGTTGCGGACGAAGTGCAAACCGGCAAGGTTATCGCAGCAATGGCTCCTATGTGGATGGCTGGTTCGGTGGTGAATGTGGGAGTGGGAATCCATACTACCTGCTCTGTGGCAGCTGCAGGGAGAAGTACTTAGCCCTGAAGACCAAATCCAAGGCAACAAGTTCTGAAAGGTAACTGGAAAGCATATAGATTTCCAGACACTATTAATGAAGTGTATAGAGTATCTTATCTTTTAAGGCATGAGACCCTAGCTTTCCTTTTGTGACAAATTACTTTTGATTTTCCCAAAAGTCCCATCAGAATTGGGAACAGGAAGTATGAAAAGGATTGAGGAATTCCTGTAGCCTATCAGAATCTCTCGAGAGTCCAGGGAGAGTGAGGGCTGTGAACATGGATCATCTACTAGGGTTGGATTGGGTTGAACTTTGTCTTGGTGGCAAGTTTTGATCAGAGCCTTCAGAAGCTGTGATCAATTCATGGCTCTTCTTAACCAGATTGCTGCTATCTTAAGACCTTTTTTCTTCATGGAAAACAGATTTTTTTTTTTTGTTTAATAAGCTTTTATGAAACATATCACTTCACATCATTGAATAGTAGTTTCTAGCGAACAGGTTGTTTTGCCCTAATAACTATTACAAGCTTTAAGGCTTTCTGATGAGATTGAGCACCTTCAGGGTAATATGGCTATAAACTTTTTTTTTTAATCATTTTATTGGGGGCTCTACAACTCATCACAATTCATACATAACATCAATTGTATAAAGCACATTTGTACATTCATTACCCTCATCATTCTTCAAACATTTGCTCTCCATGTAAGCCCCTGGCATCAGCTCCTCATTTTTCCCCCTCCCTCCCTGCTCCCGCCCTCCCTCATGAACCCTTGATACATGAACCCTTGATAATGTGTAAATTATTATTTTGTCATATCTTACACTGTCCGACGTCTCCCTTTACCCACTTTTCTGTTGTACATCCGCCAGGGAGGAGGTTATATGTAGATCCTTGTAATTGGTCCCCCCCCCCCCCTCTACTGGCTATAAATTCTTTAAGGATTCCTAAGTTTGATTTTTATTAAAAGAGTTGCAGGTAACCCATAAAAATCCCCAATATTTTGGCAAAGTAGTCAATTGATTTTGTAACTATGTTTGTGTCTGTATACCAGCAATTTGTATTAAACGAGTCTATAGCATTAAACAAACTTTCAGATTTTGTGTTGCTTTATTAATGACCTTTTGAAATACTTGAATGACTTAATTTGCATTTTTGGTACTATTTTATATAAAAATACAATGTTCTTCATGTTTTGTGTAGGTACAAGGGACAAGCTCCAGATCTGATTGGCAAGCAGGACAGTGTGTATGAAGGTAGTTGTTGTTTTGAGAGCTTCTTTATTTTACATGTATTTTTTAATATGTACCTCTGCTTAACATGTCCTAAAATTTACCTTCGTGTGTGTGTGTGTGTGTGTGTGTGTGTGTGTGTGTGTGCGCGCGCATTAATTAAACTCCCTCTATCATTACCACATTCAAGCTTAAGGTAGTTTAAGATATAGCAGCACCCCTGGTTTGAAGTCAAAGGAAAAGTTCATAGGTTTAAACACTAGCATTACTACAGAGTGTAAGTTTCTGTTTGGCAGATTTTTTTTTTCTTCAAAGTAGGGAAAGTACATTTTGAATTTTTATTAAGTGAAGAAAGTAAAAAAATAAAATAAAACATTAATATAAAAATCAGTTTATCTGGAGCATTCATTTACACGAGGAAGCTCATTTCCTAGTGATATTGACACATCTAGTATTGTTAGTTGAAGCCGCCATTACCAGCTGTGAAGTTTGCCATTACTTTGAATAGATTTGCCTGCGCCAGCTGACTTTTACCTTAATCTTGCTATGCCTCAGGTCTGCAGTTTCCTTAGACCACCAGGAGATGGTGTTGTAGCTCATTTTTGTAGATACTGTAGTCTGTGTATCTTAGGTCTCACAATAACCAACCATTACCAGTAAAGGTATGTTGTATTTATATTCATATGCCATGTTTGTTTGTTTTTTTAATTCTAGAAGATTGGGACATGTTGGATGTTGATGAAGATGAAAAGCTAACAGGTGAAGAAGAATTTGAACTGCTTGCTGGGCCGCTTGGTTTAAACGACCGGCGCATTGTACCAGAACCAGTTCAGTTCCCTGATAGTGATCCTCTGGGCGCATCAGTAGCCATGGTCACAGCCACAAACAGTATGGAAGAGACTCTGATGCAAATAGGTAAACTCAAATGCTGATGATGTGGATTTGCATCTATTTTGATAGTTTCTCTCAAGTTTGCTTAAGTTTGGATTTTTAAAAAATAAAAATATTGTAACAATTTTTTTTAAACATTCTATTAGGGGCTCATACAACTGTTATCGCAATCCATACACACATCAATTGTGTAAAGCGCATTTGTACATCATTCTTAAAACATTTTCTCTCCACTTAAACCCCCGACATTAGGTCCTCATATATTGTAACAATTTAAAATGTATCAGTGTGAGTAAAATTTTTGCTTTATTTAGCTTTGTGTCAAGAAAATTCTAGAATTACTAAGAACTGTTCTGTACTCTTTTTTATTTGGATGAGAGCGTATGGTACCTTTCTGTCACTGGGATGCAAGATAAAGAATTGAGGCAGAATATATATCAAAAGCATGATGTATATCTGCTTTCGTATTCAGAAGCATACTTTAAATGTTATTTTAATTTCTGTATTTCATAACTCACTGCCATCGAGATGATGCTGACTCATAGTGACCCTGTGGGACAGAGCAGAACTGCTCCTCTGGGTTTCTGAAACAGAAATTCTTTGCAGGAATAGAAAGCCTCATCTTGGTGGGTTCAAACTACTGACCTTGTGGTTAGCAGCCCAACTTGTAACTCACTATGCTGCCAGGGCTCCATTTTGTATTTCTTAATATTCATTAATTAGAAATAATTAATGAGCAAGATTAATTATTTAAAAGAAAATTTATAGGTAGTCCCCAACTTAGGATGTATTCTAGTTATGCCATACCACACTTATGACCATCAGTTTATTTTAAAAATCTTTTCATAAGTAATATGTACTACCATACAATGTTAGAATAAACCTGTAAGTTGTGGATGATGTTTTAAACCCTTTAAGACAAAGTTTGGGTTTATAAAGCTCCTGATAATGCATAGCAGTCATAATGAAAACTTTTTAAAATGAGGTATCTTAACTTGTGCTAGTGATTACTCACAACAGCGTCCTTGCCACAGAACTCATCATAAATTGGAGACTACCTGATATAGATGACTGACTTAGAAATAACCATTTCAAGAAGTTTTCTGTGTATCAAACTCTCAGATGAGCAGAACACATTGGACAGACCCTCTGATTTGCAGTGGGTTTGCATCCTGCATTGTATTATTGTGAGCAATATGTCTTTACAGCACTGAGCCTTGGTAAAATGGAGAAGTTCTCCAGTAGTGTGGTTTACTGAATACTAAACAAAGTCTTTCTACTTTGCAGGTTGCCAGGGCTCTGTAGAGAAGAACTCCTCTGGGAGGATAACTCTGGGTGAACAGGCAGCTGCGCTCGCAAGCCCTCATGACCGAGTAGTTGCTTTAAGGAGGGTGACTGCGGCTGCTCAAGTGCTACTGGCCAGAACCATGGTCATGAGAGCACTGTCTCTCCTCTCAGTCAGGTAAGATTGCCAAATGACGCTGAGTCAGCTTCTGGTGTGTAGTATCTATAAGTCTGGTAGTGTGTAGCCTTTAGAAGGACAAGATAGGATTTTCAGAAATGTTGAAAATATACTATCTATATGATGTTCGACATTGTCATCCCTGTCATTCATTCAGTTAATAGGAGAAGGGCTGCATAAAGTCTGTGAGGAAATAGTCCCTGGGAAAAATAATGGAATTTTCCCATAACTTTTAAAGCCCTCTCATGCTTGTTTCTTTCTAGGTAGAGAATAATGTCATTAAAATAACTGAGTAAACTGCTTATGTTTAATTTTGTGATATGAAATAGGAAACTAAGGCTATTGATCCATTTAGACAAAAAAGCTTAAGTTTTCCTGTAGCCTTACTTAACCAGCTATCTAGCTGAATCAGCCTACAAATTCTGTTACAGGGTCTTTGTCATGTCTGTAACGTGTGATGTAAAAATCATAAGGGAACCAAGATTACTTAAAGCACACCGTATTTCAGAAATGACTAAGCTGTGGTATTTAATGCCAAATCAGTCATGGCAGGAAGAGTCTACAGGAAAAGAATCAGAATAAACTTTAGATAGACAGATAGAACAAATAGTCCAGAAACTGGCCCACGCGTATGCAGACACTTGCCTTTTGATAGCAGTTAACAGAGCAGTGGGGTTGGGCAGCCTTCAGGAACTGGCACTGGGTCAGATGACTGTCTATATGGGAGTGGCGAAAAAGAGAATTTTGCTCCCAACTTCATATTATATGAAGGGCTTTCAAAAAGTTCATAGGATAATGGAATTTTCTGTGAACCTTTTTAACTCACCGCCGCCCCTCCCCCCACCATAAACCATATAAAACAAATAATTTCAGGTGCACTCTAGACTCACATGTGAAAATGTCAATCAAGTAGAAGAATATACTCATGACTTTGGGATGGACAGAGATTTTTTAAGTTATAAAAAATTTATAGACTAGATTAAACAATTTTTGTTCACCCAGAGTCACCATGAAGAAAAGTGGAGGAAGGAAGAAAAGGGAAAGCTAGGGTGGACTATGTTAACAGTGTGGATAACCAACAGGGTATGCATAGCACCCACATCAGTCAGTCAGAAAAAGATGACCCAAGGGAAACAGAAAATGGGCAAAGTGATCAACCACATTAGTCTTCGGAAAAATGAAATTCAAAACCATAGCAAAAAACGACTAAACATCTACCAGATGGTTAAAATTTAAAAGACAGAAAGAAATAAAAAGAAAGACCATCAAACATAGAACAACTGAGATGCTGCTAGTAAGAAAATTAATTGGGACAATTACTTTGGAAAACGGTTTGATTGCAACAACTGAAGCTGAACGACAAATACACTGTGATCCAGAAATTCACTCTGGGCTTACATTCAACAGAAAATGCTTACATATATGTGCCGAAAAGCATACATCAGAGTATGAATGGCAGAATTCTTCATTATAATCTCAAACTGGAAATCACCCAATTTTTAGCTGTTGAATGTTTGACCAAACTGTAGTAAATTTCATTTTTGCATCAATGAAAATGAATAGCTTTTGAAATGAATAGTTACAATGTAACTGTGGCATTGATGTTTCAGTGGTCGAATCTCACCTTCCATCTGGGAGTCCTAGGTCCAATTCCCAGCCCATGCACCTTATAAGCAGTTACAAATTTGCTGTCAGTGGTGCAGTGTATATTGCCAACATTCTGAACAGGTTTCAGCAAAGCCTCCAAGCCAAGCAAAGGCACTTGGAAGAAAGGCCTGCCAGTCTGAAAATCAGCCAGTGAACACGTGGCTGACAGTCGTTCAATCTACAACTGGCCATGGGTTCAAGCAGTGTCTCATTCTGTCGTGTATAAGATTTCCATGAGTCAGGAGCCAACTGGACAACAACCATAACATGATGCAGAAACATGAATGACTTACAAACATAATGAGGAGGGAAAGAAACCAGTAACAAAAAATACAAAGTTCAAAGGCAGGCAAAACGAATTCGTGGCTGGAGATGAAGAGAGTGTTTACTTTGGGAGGCATAGTGACTGAGAAGGGGGGTCCCTTGGTGGACTTCCGGGGAGCTGGTCATGTTCTGGTTCTTGATCTGAGGGTGATTACACAGATTTCTAGTTTGTGAAAAATTCATGGTAGATGAACCTTTCTGTATATTGTACGTTGGTAACTCAGCTATGCTTCAAGTACAGCTATTTCTAATAGTGAAAAAGGTTTTGGAAGCAGCTTCCAGTTTGCGTAATCTTTTTGGCATTTTTTTATAGGGCATGTTGTGATTTTTATCCTGGTGGGTTTCACTTTGGGTGGTATGTCAGGATCCAAGTGTTCTCCTTAGAAGTCCATTTCCTTCCTCCTCTAAAGTGCTTTCCTTTCCCAACAGTGGCTCCAGTTGCAGCCTGGCTGCTGGTCTTGAGTCTCTGGGGCTAACAGACATCCGAACACTGGTGCGATTAATGTGCCTGGCTGCAGCGGGGAGAGCTGGCCTCTCCACCAGCCCCTCTGCCATGGTGAGCACCTCAGAACGCTCCCGAGGCGGGCACAGCAAGACCAACAAGCCCATCTCTTGCTTGGCCTATCTGAGCACGGCAGTGGGCTGCCTGGCATCTAACACCCCGAGTGCCGCAAAACTGCTTGTGCAGTTGTGTACACAGGTAAGCCCACTGGGTGCCTTTTCTGAGGCCTTGCTTATTTTCGGCTGATTCTCAAAGAGCGTCTTGAACTGAAATCATCTTTTTGTTGCAAAATTATGCGTAAAAAAAGTAAACCTTTTTGTTCAATTGCCTCTTCAGAACTTGATTTCTGCTGCAACAGGTGTAAATCTAACCACGGTTGATGATCCAATTCAACGAAAGTTTCTACCCAGCTTTCTTCGAGGAATTGCTGAAGAAAATAAGCTTGTGACCTCCCCCAACTTTGTCGTAACTCAGGCCCTTGTGGCATTACTAGCTGACAAAGGGGCCAAACTGAGACCTAACTACGATAAGGCAGAAGTTGAAAAGAAAGGTCAGTTTCATATGATTTTAATTAACTTGATGCATATTTTTTTAAATGGATGTTTTTTCATTGCTGTATCTGATGAACTGCATAGCATGTTTAGATCATATATGTTTAAATCATAAAAGAAGTACATGTCTACATTTTCTGTGTGCGTGGAAACAAATACTAGAAAATGTGCTAAGTTAGTCTCATTACAGATTATGGCTTGAAACATCAGATATTCATCCTGAATATTTCATAATTTTTCTTAATAAAACTTAGGTAGAGTGTTATTTTTTTCATTGTCTTAAAATGAAAGCACTTTGAAGGGGCTGCTTAATCACTGCTGCCGACCCTTCTCCATCAGGGTCATTTCACCTACAGTGATCTTAGGAGCCAGACAAGGACCTGGATTGATGGATCTAAAAGCCCCAACTCACTTCCCGCCCCCGCCCCCGCCCCCACAATTAAAAAATAATAATTTTATTGGCTCATACAACTCTCATCACAATCCATACATACATCAATTGTGTCAAGCACATTTGTACATTCATTGCCCTCATCCTCAAAATATTTGCTCTTCACTTAAATGCTTGGTATCAGGTCCTCATTTTTTTCCCTTTATTCCCCCCCTCCCTCATGAACCCTGGATAACTTAAAAATTATTATTATTTTGTCATGTCTCAAAATCACTTTTCAGCAGCAAAAGCCAAACTTGTGTTCTTAAGGGTCTTGCAGCCTGTCTTGCCTTAAAATGGTGGCTGCTGCCTTTATGGTGAACGGTGTACTTAGAGCAGTGGTTCTCAACCTGTGGGTTACAACCCCTTTGGGGACGAATGACCCTTTCACAGGGGTCGCCCAATTCATAACAGTAGCAAAATTACAGTTATAAAGTAGCAACGAAAATAACTTTTTGGTTGGGGGGGTAACCACATGAGGAACTGTATTAAAGGGCAGCGGCATTAGGAAGGTTGAGAACCACTGACTGAGAGCAAAGACTATTGTTGATGTGTATAAAAAGTGCATTGTCAAAGAATCAGATTTATTTTAGAATTTGATGTGAAATGAATGTTTTATGCCTTGGATACATACTTTAGTGAATGATTGTGATTGTAGAAAATATGGGTTAACCCATTTGGTTTGTTTACCACCACCAGCTTCTCACCTGGGCATCGTTTCATTGTTTTGTTTAAGCAGGTTTAATTGCCCAATTGTATGCCCATCCCTCCTATGATCCTTCTGCTGTAGGCCCTCTGGAGCTGGCTAATGCCCTGGCAGCCTGCTGCCTCTCCTCGAGGCTGTCCTCACAGCATAGGCAATGGGCTGCTCAACAGCTTGTGCGCACGCTAGCCGCTCATGACCGAGACAACCAAACTGCTCCACAAACACTCGCTGACATGGGCGGAGATCTCCGAAAATGTTCCTTTATCAAGTTGGAGGCTCATCAGAACAGAGTATGTATTCTGACCCAGATGTGTCCCTCATCTTATGGTTTGCTGAAGTGGTGCTGTCTCTCTCTCTGACTAAACTACCAATTTTAGTGGTTTGCTGGTAATTCCCACTTCTCTCTCTGTATGCTGGGTTAACCTAATAGTAAGCAAATGAGAAAGTGAGATGGAAGATAAAAAAAACAAAAGAATAGCCTCGTTGTTTTCATTTGGGCCCCTGATCAGTGCTGAGGGCAGTGTAGGAAATGAAGACTAACTTCCGTTACTTAAATGGTATTAAAATCACTTCTTAGCCTCTTTTATTTACTTTTTAGAACAAAAAAAAATACTACAGTATTCTAGCATATTGCTTTAACATGTCAATATTTTAACAGTGTTCAGCTAAGAGTTTGAGCGTGGTACTTTAAAACTACACTTCAAATAAATATATAAAGAGAATTCCAAAAGTGTGAGGAAAACACCATTATCTTTTTTTCACCAACTTTGTGAAGTGTGTCCCCCACCCATCCCCCCACTCCCTCTGCCCTTTAGACTTAATCCTAGAAACTTGGCAGGACAGGGTGCAACTACCCCTGCAGATTTCCTACGCTAAGTCTTCATGGGACTAGAAAGCCTCATCTTTTTTTCATGAGGGTGGCTGGTAGTTTTGAACTGCTGATGTTGAAGTGAGCAGCATGAACATAATCCACTACATCAGAGTCCCAATCAATTCAATGGCAATGAGTTTGTTTGTTTGTTTGTTTGTTTGTTTGTTTATTTGTTTTGAGGGAGTTGTTTGAATGAGTCCAAGTATGTTGCATCATAATACAGATACTTTTATCCCCCAACTTGATAGAATATGGGAGTCTGATTTCATCACTAGAATAAAAACATATTTAAATCTTGCTGGGTGCGTCCTTTCCACTTTTCTAGGTAATGACATGTGTTTGGTGTAATAAAAAAGGTCTCCTTGCCACCAGTGGCAACGACGGTACCATCCGAGTGTGGAATGTCTCCAAGAAGCAGTACTCATTGCAACAGACCTGTGTGTTCAACAGATTGTGAGTCCTACGCTGGCCCTGGGATATGCCTCATCTTGCTTGTGTCACATATTTCTCTTAGAATATTCTTACTATATCTGTAATGCGCAGTTTAGGACATTACTTCTAATTATATTATTATTCAGTGTGTATTAGAGTCAAGTCAAGGTTTGCTAGCAAATGTCCAGTTAGATAGCTAGTTATAGCTGGCTAATTTTCCTTTGGTTTTAAGAACTGTATAGGAATCAAAGCAATTATATTACTTTTGGTCATCATTCCTTATAGATTTATGGTCAGCTGTAAGAAATATTTTCCTGAGGTCTTCCTGCAAATTAAGCAGACAGGAGTCAATATACTTGAATGATGAATGATACATTATGATAAACATTGACAAATGTATGCTTGTCACATACTTACCACGATCCAAGCTTTTCAAGTTAGGTTTGCTATTAGGTTCTCTAGTTTAAATGAACCCTTATTTTAAGGGTTGCAGTTAGCTTACTTTTGGGTGGTAGGGATTAGAATTGCATGTGTATCTTTTATATTCTAGGGAAGGAGATGCTGAGGAAAGCCTGGGGTCTCCCAGTGATCCAAGTTTCTCACCTGTCTCTTGGAGTATCAGTGGCAAATATCTAGCTGGGGCTTTGGAAAAGATGGTGAATATCTGGCAAGTTAATGGTAAGAGCAAAGTAAATTCTTGAAAACTGGGGTGTACTTCAAAAATTGCTGTTTGCCCTGCCTTTCTCTTAGTTATCGGAGTGCAAACAGCCACTTCTCCTTACCTTAACACTCACTAGCTGGTCACAACCATGGAAATGCATGGGCAGTATGGTTTAGGTTAGAGATGCTCATTTCTTGACTTCCAGGGGTTTAGACTCACCCAGTAGTTGTAAGCCAAAACCTATTTTCATGTCCTACTAGGTTCAGATTAAAGTTTGAGGAGAAGTAGTGGTCAGTGAATTTGAAGCCATGTGTTTTGAATTGCTCTAAATTAGTTTGTTTCTTTTCTTTAAAAAAATTTTTTTTAATTCGTTTATTTCACAGATATAAACTTGTTGCAATTTTTTATTATACCTCTCTGGAAAATGAAAAGAACATTTCTGTTACCTTGTGCTTTTATTTATTTTTACTTATTTGAGCAGTAGCTAGCTTTAATTACAGATAAATTTCCCATTTTACTTTGGTTTCCAGAAGTTATAAAGAGAGGATTTACGTGTTTGGCATTTATGCATGAGTGCTTCCTTTATTCTCTTCCCTGTAAAGCTACCACTTCTGTCCTGTTAATAGTTACAGGAGGGGACTGGCTCCATGGTCAAATGTTCGCGAGGAGCGGTGGTACAATGACAGGAAAAGAGGGACAGAAAGAGTTGGCCACAGGGGCTCACCTTTCCTGATGTCAGCATCCAGACAGCGAATGCATTTTCCAGTGTAGTTGGGGCTTGCAAACATCCAGCAGGCACGGACGTAATAGGGTGGGCGGGTACTAGAATGAGTCAGTGGCTCAACCTTGGATATCCCTGAGCTCCCTCCAGGGGAGCAATCAGCATCAGAAGGGAGTTAGCTGCATTTTGGGTGGGATGGGCAATGGAATCTCATCATTCTTTGAGACAGATAGCCTCTGGGTGCATAGTGAGCAGAAGAAGACATCTTTTATGGGGGACATAGTGGAGGCGATTGTCATCTCTATCTCATAACTGTGGGAGCCTTCCCCCACTTGAGTTGGCTTTCCAAACCCTGTGATAATGAGCATCGAGAATTTGGCTGCTTACATTTCCGCCCAGTCCCTCAGTATTCCACAGTTACAGAAGTCCTACTAATTGATAGTTATGTGTACATGTAAATGAAGGGTCCTGAGTTCTTGGTCTTTTTTTTATTTTAATCGTTTTATTAGGGTCACATACAACTCTTAACACAATCCATACATATATCAATTGTGTAAAGCGCATTTGTACATTCATTGCCCTCATCATTCTCAAAACATTTGCTCGGCAC
>NW_022107947.1:1706643-1714626 GCF_000313985.2 Echinops telfairi | reverse complement strand
TTTAAGACCCCAGACGCTATATCTTTCGATGGCCGGGCACCATCAACTTTCTTCACCACATTTGCTTATTCACCTGCTTTGTCTTCAGCAGTTGTGTCAGGAAGGTGAACATCATAGAATGCCAATTTAAAAGAAGAAAGTATTCTAGCATTGAGAGAGTACTTTAGTGGAGGTCCAATGTCCTTCTACCTTAATACTAAACTTATAAATACATGCACATAGATCTTTTTCCCCATCCTCATATATAAATATATTTGCATATGTACATGCCTTTAGTTAGACCTCTATAAATGCCTTTTGCCTCCTAGCTCTTTCCTCTATTTCCTTTGACTTTCCTCTTGTCCCACTATCATGCTCAGTCTTCATTTGGGTTTCAATAATTCCTCTTGGTTGAGTTCGTCTTAACAGTTTTATGAAATTGGGAACTGCCTTGAATGTCTGCTGTACATAACGTTTATTTTTAGTCTTACTGTTTTTAAGAATGAAGAACTCCTAGTTAACATTTTCTCTCTTTTTAGGAGGCAAAGGATTAGTAGATATTCAGCCTCATTGGGTATCTGCCCTGGCTTGGCCAGAAGAGAGTCCTGCTGCAGCCTGGTCGGGAGAGTCTCCAGAATTACTGTTGGTGGGACGAATGGATGGATCTCTAGGACTCATTGAAGTTGTTGATGTGTCTACCATGCACCGTAGAGAAATGGAGCATTGCTATCGAAAAGATGGTACGTGATAAAACTTATGTCAAGTTCAGAAATACCCCCATCAAATACTTAGCCTTTTAACGTTTGAATTTTAAAATGCTGAGTGGCTACTACTAGGCTTTGTTTTCTGGATTATAGAAAGATGTGGCGGTCAGCTTCTGTAAGGAATTATCCCCGCCGTGGAAACCTTTTGGGGCAGTTCTACTCTGTCCGCAGTCACTCTGAGCTGGAAGCAACGTTGTGGCAATGAGTTTGCTTTTGTGTTTAAATGGGGAGAAGAAAGGGAGAATCACTGAGTTTCTGGTAAAGGTGATTGAAAATTCATGGTAATGTACAACATAGGGAATCAATGTCACTGAATTACACATGGAAAAAAATTGAAACAGCAAATGTTTTGTTAAAATATATTTTTACCACCCCCCAAAAATAGTATGTGGAATCACACTTATAAGCTGACATTTTGTCTAAAGGTATTTGAAAGCTTACAGTGATTGCAGTAGCATATATTTGTTTCAAAGGCTCTGTCTTCTAAGTTGTACAGTAGCAAATGCATCTCTTTTCTTTGTTCTTTAAAACAATCTTTGTAGTGTCCGTAACTTGCATTGCTTGGTTCAGTGAAGACAGACCATTTGCAGTGGGATATTTTGATGGGAAATTGTTACTGGGATCAAAGGAACCCCTTGAGAAAGGAGGCATTGTTCTGATTGATGCACATAAGGTAAAGCAACTGTGCCAGATGATTATTTTTTCTCTTTACTATTTTGCTAATGACTAATTAAATGCTAGTATATCTTAATACGAGTTTTTTTTTAAAACTAAATATCTTAAACAGAGGTTGTCTGAGATACTTAGAAGGCCATCTGGAAAAATAGCATGCTTAAGACCAGGTGCTAAAAGGTGTGAAGCAAGATGAAAAACAAATAAAAACAGCAGCACAATGATGACTCTAAAAACAGAAAATGTCCTAGACCAGTGGTTCTCAACCTTCCTCATGCCGTGACCCTTTAATACAGTTCCTCATGTTGTGGTGACCCCCCCAACTATAAAATTATTTTCGTTGCTGCTTCATAACTGTAATTTTGCTACTGTTATGAATTGGGCGACCCCTGTGAAAGGGTCGCTTGACCCCCAAAGGGGTCACGACCCACACATTGAGACCCGCTGTCCTAAAGTCTCATAAGTATTTGCTGTTCCCACTAGTGGAGAAGGGATGCTTTTGCTTGGGTTGTAGGAGATTTTTGTTTGTTTGTTTACTTTGTAACAGTTACCAATCAATAAAAACAACAGTTAGCAAAATGAACACACGCTAATGAAAGATAAATAAATATATCTTATTTGAATCAGAATTTCATAATTTCTTCATTCAATAACATTTATTCAACCTGACTATAGCAAGTATTTATAATGCGGGCTATATTATAGGGTGAATTGTTCCTATGACAGGGAGTGATATGGCAGTATCTGATTTGCATAAAATGTTCATTTCAAAATTACTGAGTGGTGGGAGTATAGGTCATAAATTACTGAATTTAATGTTTTTATTTGTTAAAGGTACTGTGAAAGAAGCGTCATTCTCACTTTTATTCTTCCCCTTCCTGTTTGTTCTAAGGATACTCTTGTTAGTATGAAGTGGGACCCAACAGGTCATATCCTTATGACCTGTGCCAAAGAAGAAAACGTGAAACTCTGGGGCGCCGTCTCGGGGTGCTGGCGCTGCCTCCGTTCCCTCCGTCACCCGTCTATTGTAAATGGCACTGCGTGGTGCACCCTCCCTGGGAAAGGATCCAAGTTGCAGTTACTGATGGCTACGTACGTTGTAAATTTACGTGTATGCGTATGTTTGCGACTTAGTTTCTGTATTAAAATAGATCATTAATTACCTTGAATGTGACTTCTTGATAGTCTTAACTCATTTATTGCCATGTATTGTTCTTAAAATATATAATACCATAACACCACCTCAGAGAGAAATAAAAGAGCAACTTTCTGGTGTTAAACTTGACGTGATATTATTAGGATAGTGGTCCCAATTGTATTTCCTGTCAAAGATTATAGATATGTACAACAATAAATTGTAAAATTAATTTTGTGGTACTACCAGCACTTAAATGTTTTCCATTTGAAAATATTTTTGTTTGGTTTGGTACATTGGTATGTGTTAGCTTTGCATAATTTATGATGTATGATGTGTGTGTGTATGTATATATATATATATAATACACACATACACACTTTTCTTTTTTTTTCTTCTAAGTGGCTGCCAGAGTGGTTTAGTGTGTGTTTGGCGAATTCCACAAGATATCACACAAACCAGTGTGGCTAGTTCAGAAGGATGGTGGGACCAGGAATCAAATTGTCAGGTAAATGTTCTGGTGGTTTTGAAAGAGCTGAAACTGTGTATAGTGTATGTCATCAAAGGAAACCCCCTCAATCACTGAGATAATCACTGCTGAATTCTGAAATGTGGATATTTGTGATGTTTTGTGAGCCCTCTAATAGCCTGATTTTTTTTCCTTTTTATGTCATGGACACCCTCATTTCTAGTTCCTGTGAGAGATTTAATAAATACTGATTGGTTATGATGATGATGATGGTAATTGTTATAATCAACACTATAAGAGACCAGCTAGACCGAAATTCAATCTTTGGGACAGTGCACTAGGCAACTGTGGGAGCATGGGAGCACTCTTGCTTTGTCTGAAGTGTCTGTGTTAAAGATAGCAGGAATTCTACCTGTGGCGGTCTGTCTATCTTAGACAGAGCTTGCCAATTCAGAGACTTAAAGGCAATCTGGGAAAGTAAATACATGGAGCCAGGTGTTGGAAAGAAAAACAGAAGAATACATGTGTCATATAAAGGACATGGCTGTCCCATAGTTGATAGTCACTTTTCAGGTGTGTGAGAGCATGTTGTTACTGGAAAATCAGATTTTTTTTTTTAAGAGGTAGAAATCCAGTGTAAGTTTAAGTAAAAGCTCTCAATATTAAACATTGGCAACTGACTTAAAAATTTTTTTTCTCTAAAATTATTTTACATACTGAGTGACCACTCAAATGACATCTCTGAGCTATCAGTTTGCAGCCTATGGTGCTGTCCCTTTGTCTGTGATACAGCTAACTTTGGAAGAAATGCACTCTAAGTCTTCTTTGGGTGGATGAATATATCTCCTTTTCTCTATCATAACAAGAAGAAGGTAGAGATTAAGAGTAGGAAGAGAGGGAGGAGTGGGGTAGAAAGTCACTAATGCACCACAGAAGTGGAGGTAGGATCACTCAAATAAATGTGGTTTGCTACTTGTGATGGAAAGTAGCCCTCTGAACAGGCCGTACCTCTTCTGCTATAAACATGCAGAGCAAATGTGTAGATTAGACACTGTACGACAGGCAGAATCTTAAGCCAACAAAGGAAAAACTCATTGTGTAGAGTCAGCATTTGCAATTCACAAATATTAGGAACTAAGAACAAAGATTTCCCACTCTTTCTGTCTGTTTGTTGTACTCTGGTGGCTTGCATGTTGCTATGATGCTGGAAGCTGTGCCATTGGTATTTCAAATTTGCTATCAGGGTCACTCTTAGTAGGCAGGTTTCAACAGCTTCTAGACTAAGTTAGGCTGATAAGAAGGACCTACTGGTCTACTTCTGAAATAAAATTGGCCAGTGAAAACTGGATGAATAGCAGCAGGGCATTGTCTGATAGCGCGCCAGAGATGAGCTGCCTCCAGATGGAAGACACTCAAAATACAATAGGAAAAAAGCTGCCTCTTCACAGTAGTCAGCCTTAATGATATAGATGGAGTAAATCTCTCAGGACCTTCATTTGCTAATGTGACATGACTCAAAATGTGAAGAAACCGTTGTAAATATCCATTAATAATTGGAACCAAGTATGAATGTAGGACAATTGGAATCCATCAATAATGAAATGGAGCAAATAAAGATCAATATGGTAAGCATTAGTAGACTGGCATTAGCCATTTTAAATGGGCCTGCTATGCTGGGGAAAGAATTGAAATTTTGAAAGATTTTATAGGCAAAATATTGAATGCTATAGGAAGCATGAAGAAACAACGGAAAGAAAACACAGAGTCACTGTACCAAAAGGAACTAGTTGACAGTCCACCAATTAAGGAGGTAGCATCTGAACAACAATCCGTGGTGCTGAAGGAAGAAGATCAGACTTCACTGAATGCATTAGCCCCAAACAAGGCTCCAGGAATTGATGGAGTGCCCATTGAAATGTTTCTGAAAGCTGAAGAACCACTGGAAGCACTCACTCATTTATGCCAGCAAATTTGGAAGATGGTTACTTGACCAACTGACTAGAAGAGATCCATATTTGTGCCATTCTTAAGAAAGGTGACCCCACAGCATGCCCAAACTATAGAACTATATCATTGATCACACACAAATTAAATTTTACTTAAGATTATCCAACAACAGTTACAGCAGTACATTGACAGAAAATTGCCAGATGTTCAGGCCAGATTCAGAAGAGGGTGTGTGGAACAAGGATATTATTGCTGATGTCAGATGGATTGTGGCCCAAAGCAGAGAATACCAGAAAGATGTTTACTTGTGTTTCACAGACTAGGCAAAGCCATTCGACTGTGCATGACTATAATAAGCTTTGGGTAATCTTGAGAAGAATTGGAATTCCAAAACACTTCATAATGATCATTTGGAACTTGTACATGGATCAAGAGGCAGTTGTGCAAGCAGAACAAGGGAATACTGCATGATTTAAAATCAGGAAAAGTGTGCTTCAGGATTGTGTTCTTTTACCATACTTCATCAGTCTAAATAAATCATCAGAGAGGCTGGAGTATCTGAAGACAAGTATGGCATCAGGATTGGAAGAACGCTTATCAACAACCGGCATTGTGCAGATGCCACAATCTTCCTTACTGAAAGTGAGGAGGACTTGGAGCATGTGCTGATGAAGATCAAGGATTAATAGTCTTCAGTAGGGATTACCACTTAACATAAGGAAGACCAAAATCCTCACAACTAGATCAATAGGTAATATGTTAAATGGAGAAAAATTGTTGTCAGGGATTTTTGTCTTGCTTGGATCCACAATCAATGCTCATGGAAGCAGCATTCAAAGAGATCAAAAGACATATTGCATTGGGCAAATCTGTTGTATAAGACCTTTTTAGAGTATTGGAAAGCAAGGATTTTACTTTTAGGACTGAAATGCACCCGACCCAAGCCATGGTATATTCAATCACCTCATATGCATGTGAAAGTTGGACATTGTATAAAGAAGACAGAAGACGAATCAATGAATTTGAATTGTGGTGCTGGAGAAGAATATTGAAAGCACGTCGGACTGCTAAAAGGACCAATTTATCTGTGTAAGCCCAGAGTGCTCCTTCAAGGCAAGGACAGCAAGACTTTGTCTTACATACTTTGGACGTATTGTCAGGAGAGATCAGTCCCTGGAGAAGGATATCCTGTTTGTGGAGAGATGGAGAAAAAGAGAAAGGCCTTCAGTGAGATGGTTGGTGACACAGTGACTGCATCAATGGGCTCAGGCATAGGGATGATTGTGAGGATGGTGCAGGACCACACAGTGCCCACAGTGGTTGATTCTGTTGTGCATAGGGTTGCTATGGGTTGGAGCACAACAATAACACAGCTGAGAAAGATGAGTGGAAGAGGAATGATATAATCTTCATTGCTGAAACGAACATTGCAAGATCTAAAGTTAGCACTGCAAGTGATAGGGTAATATACATATGCCAACAAGGAAAACCAGTTATTATGACTCTTGTTCAAATTTATGCAACACCAATAATGCCAACGATGAAAAAATTGAACGTTTTTACCACTCTGTATTCGAAATTTGATCAAACCTGTAATCAAGATACCTTGATTGATAATGACTGGTGATTTGAATGGGCGAGTAGGAAACAAGAATTGCTACTAGAATTGACGTTGGAGATCACATCACTGAGTGATGCAGGCATCCTCAAGAAAAGATTCATGGAATATAGTTACCACACCGAAAACAATTGGTCAATATCCAACATTTCAGGCGGTAGCATGTCACCAAGAACCAATAGTATTTAAGGAAGCAGTTTAAGCTACACCGACGACATTGATGAAAAGCAAGATTGTAGGGACTGGCAGAACACCAATTGAGATGCTTAAGCAATGGAAATAGTGCAGAAAACCTCACTTATCCGTGATGGAAAACAGCTACCTGGCCAACTGGGAGAGAGATCTATTTTTGCCCATCTGAAATAAAGGTTATCCAACAGGATACACAAAGTATCAAATAGTATCATTAATACTTCATAAATGTTAAATTTTGCTGAAGATAATTCTAAAATAATTGCAGCAGTTCATCTACAGGGAACTATCAGAAGTTCACAACTGATTCAGGAAAGAGTATGCAACCTGGGAAATCACTGCTGAGGTCAGATAGCTCTTAGCTGAAAGTGAAGAATATCAGAAAGAGGTTTTCCTTTGTTTTATTGATTATGCAAGGGAGTTCAGCTGTGTGTACTATGGCAAAGTTTGTATAAAATCATAAAGAATAGGAGTTCTAAAACACTTCATTGTGCTCACATGAAAATTAGTCCAGGGGAACCGATTATAGAATCTATGTATAGCCTCTTCCCTGGGGGATGGATAGCAGAGAAAAGGGCTGGGGGAGACATCGGACAGTGTAACATGACAAAATAATAATAATTTATGAATTATGAAGGGTTCATGAAGGAGGAGAGAGTGGGGAGGGAGGGGGGAAATGAGCAGCCGCTGTTAAGGGCTCAAGTAGAAGGCAAATGTTTTGAGAATGATGATGACAACAAATGTACAAATGTGCTTGACACAGTGGATGTATGTCTGGATTGTGTTAAGAATTGTACGAGCCCCCAATAAAATGACTTTTTTAAAAAAAGAAGTTAAATTATATGCATTTTGCCCTCCTGAAAATTTTGTAATCAGCTAAAGGAATTTCAGATAAAATGAAAAGAAAATTAGTCCAATGGGCTGTTGGAACACAACAAAGGGATACTGCATAGTTTCAAAAGAAGAAGCCCTGTGTGCTCCTTTCACTGCATTTGGCCTATATGCTGAGCGAATAATTTGAGAACCTAGACTACATGAAGAAGCACGAGGCATCAAGATTGGAGGAAAATTGATTAACAACCTACTATGATAATGCAGATGATACTACCTTGCATGCTGAAAGGGAAGAGAACATTAAATACTTACTGATTACACGTCAACATGAAACAAAAATCCTCACAATAATCAACATCAGGTGGGGGGTGGG
>NW_022107947.1:1670071-1706543 GCF_000313985.2 Echinops telfairi | reverse complement strand
ATCAGAACAAAAATCGTACTATAGTGAATGAGGGCGGGAGTGCAGAGTGGAGACCCAAAGCCCATTTGTAGGCCACTGGAGATCCCCTTACAGAGGGTTCTCGGTGGGGGGGTAGGGGGGGACGGGGGAGCAATCAGCCTCATGATAAATGGAGGGGGAAAGTTGAAGTTGCCAAGGACTTCATTGGATCACCAATCATCACCCATAGAATTCTTGGTGAAGAACCTAAGTGACCTTGGACAAATCTGCTGCAAAACACCACTTTAAATTGTACTTTAAAAAGAAAGATGCCGCTTCCACGACCGTGTGCCTGATCTTGCCACCCCATGCGTGCCCCTCCTCCCCTTGCTCCCAACAGAACAAAACAAAACATACTGCTATTGTGCTAGTGAGCTGGTTCTGCAACATAGCAGCTCTGTGTAGAGTTTCCAAGGCTGTCAGTCCACAGGAGCAGATGATCTCAACTTTCTTCCTTAGAGTGCCTGGTAGGTTTGGGCCACTGACCCAGTGGTTAGCAATCCAACACTTACTGACAGAACCAGCAGGGCTTTAGGAACTGACAGAACCCCGGGCCCGAAGCCATGATAGTTTCAGTTGCCTCATGAATGCAGTGAAAAGAGAAGATTGGAGGATAGTTGAGGCATTTTCATTATGGGGTTGATGAAGACTATGGACTATACCGTGGACTGCCAGAAGAACGAGCAAACCTGTCGGAAGAAGTACCACGTGAATGCACCTTAAAAGTGAGGATGGTGAGACTTGGTCTCATGTACTTCCAACATGTCATCAGGAGGGACCGGCCCTTAAAAAAGAGCATCATGCTTGGTAAGGGAGAAGGTCAGACGAAAATCAGACTCTGCAACACCAGTGGTTGCAACAATGGGCTCAAACGACAGTGGCTGCGGATGGCACGGAACTGAGCATTGTTTCATTGTGTTGTGCTGAGGGCCAGGACTGACTCAGTAGCCCTTAACAACAGAAATAACACAAAGTTCAAAATTAAAACGTTGGTTAAAAAGTGACAGTCAAAAATTCCCAGAGTTAATTTTGGAACTTACACCTTAGTCATTTCTGTCTGGTTTAAGAGTAGAAAATTAGCTTAGAGGTGTATCCAAAAAAGATAGAAGATAAAGACCAAATTGATTTATTTTTGTCAGTTTAATCAAGCTAACCATTATGAAGGAAGTTATTCTCTTCCCAGAGAATCATCAGTGGCATACAAAATATCCAAGAATGAATTGTAAATCTTGAGCCTATCTGATATATTTTGCTTTAATTTCAATAAAAGCTCTAAAAGTGAAAATTAATTACAGGATGGATTTAGAAAACCAACAGGGGCCAATTGTGTTTACCAGCTGCGAGGACACATCACCCCCGTCCGAACCGTTGCCTTTAGTTCTGATGGGTTAGCCCTGGTGTCTGGTGGACTCGGCGGGCTCATGAACATATGGTCTTTAAGGGTAAGAACATGGATTTTATTTATTTTTTTATGGATTTGATTTTATTAAGAAATTTTTTCTACATTACCTTAAATATATGCTGAAAATTAACCTAACTAAAACCCAGGATATATTTTATGTAATACGGTTAATAAAGTCTTGAATACTAAAGTAGCTCCTTTAAAAGCCTCTGCCATTTTAAATTTTGCTTATTGATGATAAATGTTTTTAATGTTATTTTGACTCTAGGGAATTGAATAATAGCCACATAATTGGATAGTGCTCAATTTAGATGAAGGGTGGATTTTAGAATGTAGTGCTTTTTAAATTAAAAAAAATTTTTTGAAGTACAAATTTAAAATGTAAATGATGTCTAAAGTTAAGTAATGGGTTCTGCTACACACATCTCATTTTAGGATGGCTCTGTCCTACAAACTGTGGTGATAGGCTCCGGGGCCATTCAGACCACAGTATGGATTCCGGAAGTCGGGGTAGCTGCTTGCTCAAATAGATCAAAGGTAATGCAATTGTATCCAATCATAGGGTAAAAGCTTGTAAACAATGTAATAAATCATTGTCTAAGTACCTCATTTTCCAGGGGAGATTATTGATATCTAGAGGGATTATTACTTTTTCTATTACGCCTAAAACTTTTGTGAAAGTAATTTTTGAGTGATTTCATCTCCATTGAAAGCTACAAAGTGGACTTTGACTTGCCATCAATTTTGAGATAGCATAAAACTATCTTAATATCGTTTTTTTCTAAAAATAGCCAAAGACAACCAAATCAAGTATAAAAGATTAATTTGAGTTTCAGATTTAATATTCAGTTAAAAACAAAACGAAAAAAAAAAACACCTTCCTATTCCCTGCTTTGAAGGAATTTTATGTTTTGGCATCATTCCCTGCAGCATTGCTTCTTGTAACCTTTTAAGTTTAGAATTGATGTGCTCCTGGGTTTACAGTTACGTGGTTAAATGGCATTAAAAGTAGAGCTATAAACTTACAAGAATAGTTGTACTGGCAGTAAATGGTGGCATCATCTTTTAGCCACTTAGGTGGCTTGTGTGTAATAAAGCACGGAGCCAGAGGTGGGCATGCTGCTTCACTTAGAGCTGTGTCACCTCGTAGACAGAAACTACCACTTCTAGTACAGGACTGGCAAACTTCTGAGACGCAAGAGCCAGGCCTGTCCCTCTCAATTATATTTTTACAAACAAATCAGAGTCTCATGTATGTACTGAAACCACACATGGCTGACATGGCCTGCAGTTCTCAGTTTGCCAACCCCTGCTACAGAATCTGGGCGACCTCCTCAGTGTTTTGAAATATGCTGGATCCCTTGTCCTATCAAACAAACAGCAAACCCACTGCCTCTGAGTGAATTCCAACGTAGTAGAGCGACCCTGTCATATGGAGGAGAACTGCTGCTCGGCAGTTTCCAAGGCTAAGTCTTTATCAGAGCAGAATGCCTCATGCTATTAAAAACTGGTGGGTTTGAACCAACAACCTGACAGTGGGCAGCACAACTTTTACCTCACCTGGCTTCTTCCTAGTCCTACAAGCCTCTTGAAATAGTTAACAGTGTCTCTGTAAATAAGCTAGCCCCAGGTAGTTTACATATTTTATGGTTATCTCTTATTCTCTCATTTTAAACAAAGTTTAGGATGTTTTAAAATTCATAGACATTAAGTATATAGCATAGAATGTCAAAAAAGCAAAAATATTTCTTGCAATTAAATATCTCAATTTAAACAAGCATACCATGTGGCATGATTTGTTTTCAACCAGGACGTTTTGGTGGTGAATTGTACAGCAGAGTGGGCTGCTGCCAATCACGTCTTGGCAACCTGTAGGACAGCGCTGAAACAGCAGGGTATTCTGGGATTAAACATGGCTCCCTGCATGAGAGCATTTCTAGAGCGGCTACCCATGATGCTTCAGGAGCAGTATGCCTATGAAAAGGTAACTCATTGTACTCACACCTGGAGAGCCTTAGGTGCCTGCTGTTTGAGGATTTGAATTATAGTATTGACGATTGATGTTACTCCTTGAGAGCATAAGGTTTGAGGAAAAATAATGAGGTTCTTTGGGCAAAATCAAACAAAGAGAGAAAGTTATGTGTCAAACAGTTCAGTAATTCTAAACCTATTTTCACGGGAGCAAAATAAGAAAGCCCAGCTCTTAAACAACTTAAAATGCTTGGCCTCCAAGAAAAAGGCCTTCCTTTTTCTGACCTATATGTCCTTTTTTGTATAGCTTTGTGTAGAGTGTGGATATGCCTTGTTGTTGCTAGCTCCCTTCAAGTCAGTTCCAACTCGTGGTGACCTTGTCTACAGCAGAACAAAGACTTTGCCACTGCCCAGTCTCAAGCACTGCTCACAATTGTTCTTATGTTTGAGCGCATTGTGCAGCCACTGTGTCAATCCACCTTGACAAGGGCCTTCCTCTTTTTCACTGCTCCTCTGCCTAACCAAGCATGATGTCCTTCTTAAGGGATTGGTCTCCCCTGACAACATGTCTAAAGTACGTGAGACAAAGTCTTACCATCCTTGCTGCTAAGGAACATTCTGGCTATACTTCTTCCAAGACAGACTTGTTTGTTCCTTTAGTAGTCCATGATACTTTCTGTAGTCTTCTCCAGCGCCACAATTCAAATGCATTGATGACGCTATAGTCTTCCTTCTCAAATGCCCAACTAGCACATGCCTATGAGGGGATTGAAAATACCAGGGTTGGAATCTTCAAAGAAACACCCTTGCTTTTTAGCACTTTGGAGGGGTCTTGTGCAGCAGATTTGCCAATTCAGTACCGGTATTTGGTCTCCTGATTGCTGTTTCCAAGGGCATTGAGTGTGGCTGCAAGTGAGATGAAATCTTTGACAGTTCAGTCTTCTCCATTTCGCTCTGTAATGGTTTCACCTATTGTGCTTCCAGTGTGAGGATGTTGGTTTTATTTGCATTGAGTTATAATCTATACTGAAAGCTTCAATCCTTGATCTTCATCAACAAGTGCTTCAAGTCTTCCTAAATGTCAGGTTGTTAGTAAGCCTTCCTCCAATCCTGATTCAGCATTCTTCATATAATCTAGCTTCTCTGATGATTTCTACAGTATACCGTTTGAATGAGTGATGAAAGGATACAACTCTGACACACACCTTTCCTGATTTTAGACCATACAGTATCCCCTTGTTCTATTTGCACACTACCTCTTGATCCGTGTTCTGGTTCTGCATGAGCACATAGTGGATTTCCCATTCCTTTCAAGATTGTCCATAGTTTGTTATGATGCCTTTAGTGAAATGTCTTTGCATGGTCAATAAGGCAAGTAAGCATCGTTCTGGTATTCTCTGACATCAACAATAATATCCCTTGATTTGAGTAGAATAGTGAATATCTTCTCCAGTAAACCCTTATGGGACACGCAAGGGTGAACTAGTTGTCTTCATTGCCTGTTCTCAAGTCAGCTCTGATGGTGATTCCCTGCTTTTAAAAGTCAAACTGCTCCATAGGATTTTCTTAACTGCAATCTTTTTTGTTGTTTTTTTTAATAATTTTGTTGGGGGCTCTTAACAGCTCTTATCACAATCCATACATATATCCTTTATGTCAAGCACATTTGTACATATGTTTCCATCATCCTTTTAAAAAACATTTTCTCCCACATGAAAAAAGCACACCAGCCTGTGTGATCATGAGGTGCTGAAGGGATTAGTTATCAGGCATCAAAGAACAAAAAATCATATCATTGTCTGCTCACCTCCATGATACGATCGCTGAAGACAAATGGGTGCATAAGCAAATGTGGTGAAGAAAGCTGATGGTGCCAGGCTATCAAAAGATATAGCATCTGGGGTCTTAAAGGCTTGAAGGTAAACAAGTGGCCATCTAGCTGAGAAGCAACAAAGCCCACATGGAAGAAGCACACCAGCCTCTGTGATCATGACATGTTGAGGAGATCAGGTATCAGGCATCAAAGAAGAAAATATCATATCATTGTGAATGAAGGGGGGTGCAGAGTGGAGACGCAAAGCCCATCTGTAGGCAACTGAACATCCCCTTATGGAAGGGTCGTGGGGAGGAGATGAGCCAGTTAGGGTGCATTGTAGCAATGATGAAACATACAGCTTTCCTCTAGTTCTTAAATGCTTCCTCCCCACCCACTGTCATGATCCCAATTCTACCGTACAAATCTGACTAGACCAGAGCATGTACACTGGTACAGATAGGAACTGGAATCCAGGGCAGATGATCCCTTCAGGACTAGTGGTAAGAGTGGCAATACCGGGAGGGTGGAGAGTGGGTGGGGTGGAAAGGGGGAACCGATTATAAGAATCTACCTATAACCTCTTACCTAGGGGATGGACAACAGAAACGTGGGTGAAGGGAGACATCGGACAGGGCAAGATATGACAAAATAATAATTTATAAATTATCAAGGGTTTATGAGGGAGGTGGGAGCAGGGAGGGAGAGGAAAAAATGAGCTGATGCCAGGGGCTTAAGTGGAGAGCAAATGTTTTGAAAATGATAAAGGCAACGAATGTACAAATGTGCTTTACACAATTGCTGTATGTATGGATTGTGATAAGAGTTGTATGAGCCCCCGATAAAATGATTTAAAAAAAACAAAACATTTTTTTTCTACTTGAGCTATTGGTATCAGCTCATTTTTTTTACCCTCTCCCACCCTCTCTCCCTCATTATCCCTTGCTAACTTTTTTCCCCCTGTAATCCTTATGGAAGCATTATATACCAAGTTTTTCCCCCCTAGCACTATAGGTGGGTTGGAATTATGGAATTTGGATCTCAGTTGAGTACTTAAGTGGCCAATCTGTCTTCCAGCCTCAGTAGTCAAAGTGTGCTATTCCTGTGCAGAATTATTCTTTTTTTTTTTTAATGGTATCTCATGGTTGCTCTTTTAAAAAACAAAGCAAAACAACAAAAACAAACGTTGTATTGGGAGCTCTTCAGTAGCATGACATTCCACTGTTCAGTCACACCAAGCAGTATTACACCATTGCCGCCACAGTCAGTTTCAGAACACTCCTTTCTTCTTGAACTTCTGGATATCAATTTCCATTTGGTCCCTCTCCCTGCCCCACCATACCCCCCAGGAACCCTTTTTCTTCTCTTTTTCTGAGTCTTGCACGATCCTATTTATCCGTTCACATGCAATTCTGTTCAGTCTACACAGAATGTTTGTGTTTTCTGCTCTGGTTCTTGTCAAACTGTTAATATGAGGAGGCTTCAAAAAGTTTGTGGGGAAAATTATTCTTTTAATCCATCTCTTCCATGAACTTTTTGAAGCCCCCTTGTAACAATCACAGTTAATTTCACAGCCTCGTATGCTCAGGTTTTCTTTTCTGAAGCACTCAGTCTCTGAGTTGCTTTCCAAACACTAGGGAGTGCCAAGGAAGAATTGCCTTGGTGCCTATAGAGTTCTCCTTCGTTGAGGAGAAAACCAGGGAATGTGACTAAGTTGCTTTTTGTCCACTTTCTTTTTCGTTCTTTGTGTTTTAATGGGGAAAAATTATAATGAAAATATACTAAATGCATTGTGATATCCTAGATTAGGTACTAAAGGGAAAACTTAGGAAAACTGGGCAATTCCAAAATAAGTCTATGGTTTAGTTAATATTCTTGTCCCAGTGTTAATTTCTTCCCTTTTGAGAAATGTACCATGGTTATATAGGATGTGAACATGAGAGAAGGCTGGGTAAATTGTAAGTAGTTTAAAAGTAAGCCTTTTTTAAAAAGATAACTTAAAAACTATGCAGTATGCAAATCTGGAGTGTTTGGCACAGCTCTTTATCAATGCTTCCTTGCATTTTCCTTCAGCCTCATGTGGTTTGTGGTGACCAGCTTGTTCACAGCCCCTACATGCAGTGCCTGGCTTCCCTTGCTGTGGGACTTCATCTGGATCAGCCCTTGTGTAACCCTCCAGTGCCACCACATCATCAGCACTGCCTCCCTGACCCCGCTTCCTGGAATCCAAATGAGTGGGCCTGGTTAGAATGTTTCTCAACCACCATAAAAGCTGCTGAGGCCCTAACCAACGGTGCACAGTTTCCAGAATCTTTTACTGTTCCTGATCTAGAGCCTGTTCCAGAGGATGAGCTCGTTTTCCTAATGGTAAATGTTATAAGAACAGCTGTTGTGTTCATACTGGTGTGGGCTCATTAGTAAACCCTCAATAAATATTTGTGAGCTTAATTTGTTAGAAGCACAACATTTAAACAATTAGAAAATATTTTTGCTCTCAGTTAATCATTTTCAATTTGATAATTGGCCTCTGTTGCCAGGGGTTGATTAGGTGTGACCTAGGTAGCTTTTGTAAAATGTTGTGGTTCTCAGTAACAGGGTCTCATATTTTTCCCCTTTCTGTTCTTCACAGGTGCCTTGTTTAGTGCCTTATTACTGTCTATTTTAGCATCTTTTCCTGGTCACCTTGTGTGAGGCTTACGCCACAGAGATTCTAAATTATTTGGCACATCAATCATGTTTTTGATCAGTACCAAACAAGAATAATATGTATAAAAGAGTATGTCAGTCACCATTCTTCCCATGAGTTTTGAGTGCCTGGCTGTGGAAACTTTTGTAGATGAAATGCTTACCAACACCCATCTCACAGTCCCTCTACCCATATAATTTAGGGGGCTGCAAAGAGGTTGTGGAAAATTCCATT
The DNA here is from genome assembly GCF_000313985.2 of Echinops telfairi. Taxonomy (NCBI): domain Eukaryota; kingdom Metazoa; phylum Chordata; class Mammalia; order Afrosoricida; family Tenrecidae; genus Echinops; species Echinops telfairi. Next base: position 1,698,419 of record NW_022107947.1, on the reverse strand, counting down.
TTCCACAAACTTCATGAAGCTCCCTCTTATATATACTTTTGAATATTTAATTATAAATTCAATATAAAACAAAATACAGATAGGACTTGAAGGAAGGAAATTATCTAAATATAAAATATTTTAATCAGGATGAACCCTTCTGAACCCATTTGGTCCAACTCTGTCATTTTGTAGATGAGGAAACTAAAGTCCATAAAGCTGTGAAGTGACTTCCTCATAGCCTTCCAGTGAGATTATGGGGGCCATGGCTTCCCCTACATGTGCCTCTGCACTTGAGGTTATACAGCATAAATGATTTCATTTCAATCACCAGTTCTATATTGATCATAATAGTGGAAGTTTATAATAAAGGGAAATGTTAACAGTGCAGAAAACCAAGTTTATCTCCACTGTAAAACTGCTCGTACTATCTGGGAATCTTACCAGGCTCTTTGGGGGAAGAAGACTTAGTTGTCAGTTGAGAACAGATAAAATCTTGACTGCAGGACTGACCCTATTGTGTGTCCTCTCACAGGATAACAGTAAATGGATCAATGGCATGGATGAACAGATTATGTCTTGGGCAACTTCAAGACCTGAGGTCAGTAAAGATGAAGAGCATTCTGCGGTGGCTCTCAGTAAATCTTTTGCTTTGATACATGCTGATAGCACATGCTTCTTTGAATGAGGATTTGAAGCTAATAGAGATGACTGTGGTTTTCTAGGACTGGCACCTAGGAGGTAAATGTGATGTCTACCTGTGGGGTGCCGGCAGACATGGGCAGCTGGCAGAAGCTGGAAGGAATGTACTGGTACCTGCAGCAGCTCCCTCGTTCTCACAGGCTCAGCAGGTAACTGGGTAAAGAAAGGGGGAAAAAAACCTTTGAGAACTGGAAATTTTAATTCCCTGACTATCAGTGACTTGCTGTGAGACAAAATGTAGCCATTTCGTAGTCTCTGATGAGGACTCACTGAAGCAAATTCAGGATGGATAGCTTCCAAATACGTTTCATTGGGCTTAAGAAAGGCACACACAAGCTCCTAAATCTAGCTGACTTCAAAGTATATGGATTAATATGAGGCATCAGGCCTGCCCAGCACATACTTCTAGAAGTTTAAGATGGTCATTCAATGATTCTTTTTTTGAAGCCATAAATTTCCCAGGATCTGTAGCCATATACCATTGGCACCAGACTCCCTTCCCAAACACACACATTTGAATTCAAGATGTACTCTTATTTCCAAACGTCTCTTAAAGTTGCTTCTTTGTCTTATCTTTCACAACCTCAGTAAGTACAAGAACACACACATATTTTTTGAGTATGTCCCCTCCAGCTTCTACTTCTTAATGACTTATGTCCCCATCACCTTTTCTCTTCTTTTATCTACTTTGTCATTAATGTTATTTTTTAAACTCCACACAGTTGACTGAAAGAAATCCTTGTATTTAGTATGGTTCTAAATTATCTTAAATGATCAGGTGAGCTTTACATATCTCTTGCTTAAGTAAGCAGTTTTATAATCATTAAGGTCTTATTAAGACCCCATAGGTATTTTAGTCCTCCTTTAGGGAAAGGATAAAGTAGCTAATAAAAATAATCTTAAATATTGCTTGAGTCATTTCACATTTTGGGCTATAAAAGTATATGATAAAACATGATATATCATATTTAATTGTGTGTTTCTATACTAGGTCATATGTGGTCAGAATTGCACCTTTGTCACCCAGGCCAATGGTACAGTTCTGGCTTGTGGGGAAGGAAGTTATGGCAGATTAGGACAAGGAAACTCAGATGATCTTCATGTGCTGACAGTTATTTCAGCCGTACAAGGTAAAGTCTCCAAGTATAAACTCGTTGGGATTAGGCTCTGCCTTCAGGAGTGTTTGCTCCTGTTGGAACGTCTCTCATACCTTTGCTAGATAAAATCAAGATTTTTACTTACATTTGAATCTTCTCATCAATCTAAGCTATGATGTAGTTTAGGCATGTATATAACCTTAATTTTAGTGTTTTTAACTATGTTCCTTTGTAAGGTATTTATCATGGCAATGCTACAATATCATATATAAATAGCTATTTTTGAGATTCCCTGTGTTAGTCCTGGTTGGCTAGAGAAATAAATCCAGAGACACTTATTTATAAGAAAAAGCTTTATATCCAAGAGAACATCCCAGCCCAGTCCATATCAAGGTCATAAGTCCACTGCTAGTCCATAAATTCCTCAGACTCATGCAGCACACGCAGTGATGCAAAATGCGGGAAGATCACAGGCCAGTGGATGCAAAGTCTTGTGGGTCCGGTGGCAGTGGAAGCATCAGAGCTCTCACAGGTCTCAGTGTGGCTCCATGTGGCTTGTCAGTAGGAAGGTGAAAGCAGAAAGATGGGAAGGCCTGCCTCCAGAGAGCCATGTATCTCAGTTGCTCTGCAGTCATGCTGTAACCTGATAGACAGGCTAAAGTCCACCCACATGTTTCTACAGGAGCCATGTTGACACCAAAAATCCTAACTATCACATTCACTGAGATTATAAACACATGCTTCAAAATTGGGGAAACTGTAATTAAGCAACTATTAATGGAAGTAGCATCATACACATGTTTCATTAAAGATAACTTTATACAGAAATATGCAAGCATACTGATGACTTTGGAGGGCATCTCAGTGAAGTGTTCTCTGGGACTTAGAAGGAACAGCTCTAGAGGAACCTCTGCAGGAGCCCCACTTGTTCCTTCGACGAGGACTCCTACTGGCCCTGGAAGAGCAGAGGGTTTTTAAAATGAGGCTACAAGTAACAATGACTCCAGGAAAAATCCTCTTCCTGGAGATAAAGCTGTGAAGAGCACAGGAGTGAGGACGGGGCCCTAGGTTGGGTTCCTATTCACTTCCACTACCACTAGGACCTCACACAAGTTGCCTGATCTTTTTGTGACTCAGTTTCCATGATTGTAAAAGTGAGGATGATAGTAGTATCTACCTGGTGGCTTCTTTGTAAAAATAAAAAATGAGGTGGGCCACGGGAAGTTTTTTATAGGAGTGCCTGGGAGCATATTCTTTGAGGACTTTAACTACCACTATCATCCTCTTAATCTGCTAGTTTATAGCTACACATTTGCTTCAATGTAAAGACCTCTTTCTTTTGTGTTAAGTACTGTACTCTCTAGGAGCTCTGAGGGGGGGTTTTAATAGTCTGTAACCTCTGTTGGTTTTCTGCTCTGTTTCAGGCTTTGTAGTGACCCAGCTGGTGACTTCCTGTGGTTCTGATGGACACTCAATGGCCCTGACTGAGAGCGGGGAGGTCTTTAGCTGGGGAGATGGTGACTATGGAAAACTTGGCCATGGGAACAGTGACAGGCAACGACGACCCAGGCAGATCGAGGCATTACAAGGAGAAGAAGTGGTTCAGGTCAGGCAGGACGTGGAGAAGTTTGCCTTGTAGTATAAATAAGTACCATAGTTATTAAATGCCAAATCCCACTTCATAACATCCCTAGAGGATAGAGTTGGTCTGCCCTGTAGGGTTTCTGAAGCTGTAGGTTTTATGGAAAGAGATTGCATTATCTTCCTCCCACAGAATGGCTGGTGAACTTGACTATCTTCCTTTTAGTTGGCAGGCAGCACTTAGCCTGTTGTACCACCAGGGCTTCTTACCTGTTAGATGGGTTCTTAAATTGAGAAAAGGAAAATAATGAAGTCTATCACAGCCATTGTATAAGAGGAGAATGACTTTTTTGTTCATGGTCATTCTTGAACTTGTCAGAAGTTTGAATAGACTCTAGTGTTAGAATTGACTCTTTTTTCCTCAGCCAGCTGGTTGGCCCAGGCTGGGGTGCTGGAAGAAACACTATGGGGTTTAGTTTCTGACGCCCAGTTCTTGCTACGTGGATCAATAGAAGGCTTTGTTTTCAGTCTATCATTATTTACAAACTGTGCACTCATGGGAATTTTCTAAAAACTAATAGTGATCTAAAATCATATTGTAAAATTGCATAGGGCTTCAGCATTTATATGTTATTTAGTTCCTAACCCATAGTTTGTGTAGTTGGGTCACCTGTACACAGCTGGGCAGTAGCAACAGTTCTTCCAAGATAATGCTGCTTAGACTAGACTTCCTAAGAGAGGGCCACTTGGACAGACACAATATATTGAGTTGTGATTAATGAGTTTATTTTAAGTTTACTATTTATTAACAGCAAGGCGTTCTTTTTACCTTTTTGTTTAAAAAATACACATACAAAAAAACCCTCTCCCTTGTTCTGTCTGTAGATGTCATGTGGCTTCAAGCACTCTGCGGTGGTAACTTCAGATGGCAAACTGTTTACTTTTGGGAATGGTGACTACGGTCGTCTGGGTCTTGGAAACACCTCGAACAAAAAACTTCCAGAGAGGGTGACTGCGTTGGAGGGATACCAGATTGGACAGGCATGGACCAAGTCACTACTGTGCTCTATCTGCCCTTCCTTTCCTCTCTCTCTTTTTCCTTCCTTTCCTATCTCTTGTTTGCACTCAAACACTCTGAGGAAATTGGGACCACCAGTTGTCCTTAATTTTGTGTGAATTTTATGTGAATTACTTGATAGAATTTTCAACAGTTTTTTCTCAATATGACAATTCCTATTTGAAGTCAACTGTCATAAATAAACAAGGGGGGAAATCCCCTTAATTGAGAACATGAATATTTAAAACACTCGCTCCATGATGTGCCAGTGCATTGTGCTGTAAAGCCTGTGAGCGATAGTGACTTTCTGGCTGCTCTGTGGTAGCCCTGAGTCGGATGCTAAATTGCAGTCTCACTGGTAGCTTGAGCTCTGCCGGCTGCCTTGGTTGTCCTTATCCTGCACACATTGAGAGTATGTCTCACATGGATCTATTTCTTTGTATTTTTCTACATCATTTTTTACTTTAGATTGTCTGCTGCTGTGAATGTATAACTTGGATTAGTATATCTTTTGCCCCTACCTTTTGTGCCCTATAACTGTGAGTTAACCACAGGCACTGGGAGGATTTTACTTTGAAGAAAGCAAATTTTTTAAATGTGTAGAAATTAGGAATTAGTTCTATATTTTGACTAATAATGTGTCAACAGCCTTGAAGTCAGTAAAAAAACATTGGCCACCTGGCCACATTTTTCACAAATGTGGAAAAAACCCCTCTCAGAAACTGTGTTTTTAGGGCTTGTGATTTGCTGTGCTGAAACCCCTGTCATTTCTCCAGGTGGCTTGTGGGTTAAACCACACTTTGGCGGTGTCAGCAGACGGCTCTATGGTGTGGGCTTTTGGAGATGGAGACTATGGAAAGCTAGGCTTAGGAAATTCCACGGCAAAATCGTCACCTCAGGTCAGTATTCTCTTTCATCTGTATTTTCAGACTGCTTACATCATTTTGATATATGTCGGTCCGTTTTTTTTCTTTTATTATTATTATTATTATTTTTTTAAATCATTTTATTAGGGGCTCATACAACTCTTATCACAATCCATACATGCATCAGTTGTGTAAAGCACATTTGTACATTCATTGCCCTCATCATTCTCAAAACATTTCCTCTCCACTTAAGCCCCCAGCATTAGGTCCTCATTTTCCCCCTCCCTCCCCGCTCCCCGCTCCCTCGTGAGCCCTTGATAATTTATAAATTATTATTTTGTCATATCTTGCCCTGTCCAACGTCTCCCTTGACCCACTTTTCTGTTGTCCATCCCCCAGGGAGGGAGTCACATATAGTTCCTTATAATCGGTTCCCTCTTTCCAACCCACTCTCCCTCTACCCTCCCTGTATTGCCACTCACACCACTGTTCCTGAAGGGGTCATCCGCCCTGGATTCCCTGTCTTTCCAGTTCCTATCTGTACCAGTGTACATCCTCTGGTCTAGCCAGACTTGCAAGGTAGAATTCGTATCATGATAGTGGGGGTGGGGAGGAAGCATTTAGGAACTCGAGGAAAGTTGTGTTTTTTTATCATTGCTACATCACACCCTGACTGGCTCATCTCCTCCCTGAGGCCCCTCTGCAAGGGGATGTCCAGTGGCCTACTAATGGGCTTTGGGTCTCCACTGCGCGCTCCCCCCATCATTCACTATGATAAGATTTTTTTGTTCTGATGATGCCTTACACCTGATCCCTTCAACACCTGGTGATCGCATAGGCTGGTGTGATTCTTCCATGTGGGCTTTGTTGCTTCTGAGTTTGATGGCAGCTTGATTACCTTCAAGCCTTTAAGACCTCAGATGCTTTATCTTTTGATAGCCGGGCACCATCTGCTTTCTTCACTACATTTGCTCACGCACCCATTTGTCTTCAGTGATCGTGTCGTAAAGGTGATCATCATGCAATGCCAGGTTAATAGAACAAAGTTCTTGTGTTGAGGGAGTACTGGAGTGGAGGCCCAATGTCCATCTGCTACCTTAATATTAAACCTATAAATATATGCACATAGATCTATTTCCCCATCATCATGTATAAATATATTTACATATGTACATGTCTGTATTTAAACCTCTGTAAATGCCATTTGCCTCCTAGTTCTTTCCTCTATTTCCTTTTACTTTCCTCTTGTCCCACTGTCATGCTCAGTCTTCATTTGGGTTTCAGTAATTCCTCTCGGTTACATTGCCCTAGATCAAGCCCTACCAGGCATCCTACACCCTCCTCGCCATCCATTTTAGATCACTAGTTCCTGGGTTTGTTAACACCCACTTCCTTTCCCCAGCCTCCCCTGCGGGCCCCCACTCCCCCCAGCCATCGGTCCTGTTGTTTTCTCCTCCAGATCGTTTATTCCGCCTATCTTATCTAGATAGACCAGCAGAGATAATAGTATGCACAAAAAACAATGCAGAGCAAAATAAAGTAACAAAACAACAACAACAAAAAGAAAAGCCTGTAAATAGTTAAGGTCTGTTGGTTGACCTTTAGGAGTGTTCTCCAGTCAAATCTGGTGGGGTGCCACGCCCTGGCCCCAAAGTTGTATTTTTGGTATTTGTTGGGGACTTCGCTGCTCTGCTCTCCTTGCTGTTCCGTTGCACACCCTTAGTGTGTCTCCTCAGTGTGGTGGGGTCAGATCAGGCACAGTTCCCGCACTGTGTCTCCAGTGTTGTCCCCTGTAGGGCCGTGGGTCAGTGAGGGACGTCGTGTCTCATAATGGGGCCAGCCATTTGGTCCTCTCAGTGTATTGGCTGCTCTGGGCAGGAATATTGTCCTCAGGGCCTGGTGGGTCAGGATGTGCTCCACTCTCTTCCTCCCCTTTCATTTGCTCCTGTGTGCTTTGATCAGACATGTCCCTCTCCTTGAGTTGTAGCTTTAGTGCTGTCCTCTGAAGTGAATTCTTCTGCTGGGAGGCGGGCTGTCCGTGTAGTTGGGATTGGAGCTGGCCCCTCAGACCTCTCTATTGGTTCTCTCATATCAAATTTCACCATAGAAATGGTTGTATTATATGGAACTCATCATGGAGGTGATAATGTCTATTACATAATGGAAGAGCAATCAATCCAGTGCCAAACCAGTGAGAATCATAGCCAAGTTGATAACATTAAAATTCACCCCTCTAAAAGATAAAAACATCAAACTGAAAGACAAGCTCATGACTTTTTCATGATCTTGCAGTGTTCTTTAAAAAGCCAGGGGCTCCCACCATGAGGCCTAGAAGTTCAGGTAGTGGGCTGAGCGGCAGCAGCCAGGCAACCCAGCTTCGAGAAAACTTTTGATCCCCTAGTGTCCACAGGTATCTGGCAGGTACCCTCCCCACAGCCACGATGTCCAAAAGGAATGTCAGCTCTGCCGAAGAGGTGGTGAGGGAGCCCAAGAGGTTGTCAGTGAGACCTGAAACCTGCCAAAGTGGCGTCATAAACCCAAAAAAGCATCCAGGAAAGATAAATCTTCAGACAAAAAAGTGTGAGCAAAGGAGAAAGGGGCAACAAAGGTAAACAGCTGAAATAGCTAAGTAAGAAACTAAAGGTTTATCTGCCGAAAATGGAGCCATGAACAATGAGGAGAGTTCGTACTCTGATGAAGCAGGTGATAAAGAAGCCAAATCTGATTAATGCTTATCTGCCTTATCAGTGGGCCCTGTTATCTTCCTTCCTGTGCAACAAAGAGGAATATTGTATCAACTATTAGTAGCTCTAGGAACACTTTCAGATAGCGACTCAGAGACTAAAGGACAAGGTAGAACTGCTCCTATGAATTTCCAAGACTGTGACTGTTCACTGGAGTAGCAAGCCCTGTCCTCTGCAGAGTGGGTGGTGGTTTCAAACTGTGGACCCTGGTTATCATCGCCAACGTGTAACCACTAAGCCACCAGGACTACCATTAGAAACACTTTCAAAGAGGAGAAAATCCCACTTCATCCCACCACCACCCCCTTTTTAATGTAAATGCTGTTTTAAAGAAATAAGGTCATTTACTCAGTTTATTTTTTTGATACAACCAGAAAATAGTGGGATATTGAATTGTGGGAAGATTTGACCATCTTGGGTGTCAACTTAACATTCCATGGGGTTAGGGGTGGGGGGTGGGGTTGTATACCTAATACAGAAGCTACTTAATGGCAGTTTGGAGTCGCTGTCATGCATTTGTATGACTTGAACATTTATAATTTTGTTTCTATGTTTTAAAAAAAAATTTATCAATTGGCATTAATGCATATATCAAATCTTTCCATAGTTTAATCACATCCAGCAGAATTATACATTTACTCCCATAATCAGTTTCCAAACATTCTTTATCTATATAGTCCCTTGACATCATCACCCTTCACCCTGCCACCTCCTTTTGTGCCCCCCTCCCCTCAGAATCCTTATTCCACTTGTTGACGCTATAGGTTGTTTTTAAAATAGAATTGTGTTCAAAACCCATCTGTCATCATGGCTTTCTGGTCAGCACTGTGTGCGTTCTGTAACACCTTTGGTTGTGATAGTCCGGTTTTCCTGGTAACTCGGTGTGTGGTTTGTGATATTAAATTGTGAATTAGTGGGACTTAAGATGTAACAGCTTATCAACATTTGAAGATAAGGGTACTTTATAACCTCTTTTTAAAAAACATGCCTCCAGATTTAAAGCTGGAAAATCACTGGAATTTAGAAACAAATTGTATCTACATGCCATTTAAGGATTTTTGGTATGCTCGTTAAGAATTGTATACAAGTTGTTCATAATGTCTCTGTACTGATCTCAAAGCAACCAGTAAAATGTCAAAATTACAAAATTAATTAAAAGCCAGGGAATTCTGTTTGATTTCTGATGCCCAGAGGAATACCTTCACTTCACCTTCGGTTCTTAGAAATTCAGTCAAACTACCCAACTCCCCACGTGAACCTCCCCAGATTCAGGTACTTTTTAGAGCAATAGGAGAAAAGAACGTTTAGTAGTATGACTAGGTGGAAACATGTAGGTGACTGAATATTTTTATTCAAAAGTAGTCTTTTAAGTTTACATGTGGCAGTTTAGCTTAAATCGGCTAAATCGGGGTGTGTGTGCGTGTTTCTCCTGAATGTGTGCCTTTGTGCTCCGTTTTGCAGAAAGTCGATGTCCTTTGTGGAATGGGCATTAAAAAGGTGGCTTGTGGAACTCAGTTTTCTGTTGCTCTGACCAAGGATGGTCATGTATATACCTTTGGTCAAGGTAAGGCATTTTTCAACTCACATTACTTATTTTGTATATACAAATAAGTCAAAAATATTGCTATGAAATTATAGAAACCCTTGTTAAATAAAAATCACCGTTTGAAGCTATTGTTTCTCAACCTATCTACCGCCTAGGTCTATACACTACTTAAAGCAGTGTTTCTCTCTCTGCAACCCTGCTTTGAAGAATTCTGCCCTCTTCGATTTATAGCATGTCAAAGCAGCAGTACTGGCCTCCGCCAGGGCCTCGATGGTGTTCCTTTGAAGTGTTGGGTGTGGGAACAAAAAGAAGCCTGGAGGGCAAACCAGATTGGTCGGATGGATGATGTCAAGTTTCTCAGTGAAATTCTCATAGGCCAGCCTTTGCTACCCTGGACGCATGAGTGGATGCAATATCATGATGGAAGAAAATGACCCAGCATAACTGCTGTATTTTCTCAACAATACCGTTTTCCTTTTCTTAAAACGTCTCCCTGCTGAGCACCTGTGATTGATTATCTGTGTTCTTCAAGCAGCCCTGTTAGGGGTGACTCCTTTGGAACCCTAAAAATGGTCGACGCTGCTTTCTGAGCTGACCTCTCTGCCTCGAGTTTAACGAGCCCAGCAGTCCCTTTGGAAACAGTTATGAGTGGACATTTTGGAAGCATTTTAACCAAACTTAGACAAATGTTTTACTGAGAGAACGTGTCACAACCATCCGCTGATTGCAGAGACAGGCTTAAAACATGTTTTACTTGGAGTAAACCCATGCATGTATGACGTGAAATCCTAGCATGTAACAATACTTCGTACATATTCCTCTTACACATAGTGGAAACATTTGCCTTCTAGTTGTATTAAAAAGTGCTCTAAGTGTTTTGTGTTGAATGATGAGCAGTCACTATGATCCATATTCACTAGCTGTTTTTCTTCCTCTTTCCTTGACTTAAAAAATATTCATTTACATTTATTCACTTTATAACTTGTATTGTTAACTGGGTAAAGATTTACAGAACAAACCAGTTTTCCATTTAACAATTTTATTTCATGCCATTGACTGCAATCCCCACAGTGTGACATCACTTACCCCACTTCCTCCCTGTGTGTCCTGTTTCCATACCTCTTCCTTTTCTGACCCTTCTGAACTTTGTTGTGGGTACGTCTGCCATTTCAGTCTCAAGTGCTTGATTATTCTAAGGATTGTGTACCTATCTAGGAGCCCTGGTGGTGTAGTGGTTATGCATTGGGCTGCAGTCTGCATGGTTGGCAGTTCAAAACCACCAGCAACTACTAGGGAGAAAGCCTGGGCTTTCTACTGCTGTAAGCAGAAGACAGTCTTGGAAACTCATCAGGGGTCGCTATGAGTCAGCATTGACTCGATGGCAGTGAATTTGGTTTGGGGTAGACCTAACTATATTATTTAACCAAATATTGAGCCATGGGGGCAAGTTCTGTTCCAGACCTGATGGGTGCCTAAGGGCCATAGTCAGGAGGGTTTCACCAGTTTCTACCTAGCCAGTCAGCCTGGTCTTTTCATGGGTTTCTTTTAAAGACAGACTCCCCACTTCTCCCCTCCTCCATGCATAGCCCATCATGCCATAGCCTTCACCCGTGCCAAAAGAGTTCCACCGGAGGCCCTTCCCCTGGTTTTCCTGCTGCCGCCGCCACCATAAACAGCACTTGCTGCCTTTTGTGTGGCCTCACTCCCTAGCCCTTTCAGGAACTAGGGGCTCAAGATTTGGAGCAATTTACAGACATTTAGGATTCAAATACTGAATAGGAGATTTCTAGGCAATAGCAGATGATAGCGACAGGCGTGTGAGGGAGAAGAGGGAGAAATAAAGCATGACTGAAGTTTCTGGTCCTGGAAAAGCGTTAATGCCACTGACTGAGTTTGAGCGAGTTAGTTTGAGGGAAGAAAATAAAGACTTTAGTTTTACTCATGTTGAATTGGGGCACTTAGCCCCCATGCTGTCTCTCTCTCTCTCGTGTGTGTGTGTGTGTGTGTGTGTGTGTGTGTGTGTGTGTGTGTGTGTGTTGAGATGCTCAACAGGCTCTTGGGAACTTAGATCTATTGTTCCAGAGAGATTGGCAATAGAAATGTAGATTTAGGGCAATAACTGCATAATGATAGTAATTCAAAGCATATTCTACTCATTATCTGGGAAACCCAGAGCAGAGCGTATAGGAGATGCTAGAACTTAGGAGAGTGAGTATAGGCAGATAAGCACAGGCAGAGGACTGGGAGAGGTGGCCTTGAAGGAGGTGACCAGGAAGTCTGTGCACCAGGACTGAGGGGGGCGTATTGTGAGGGTGAGGTTGCAAAAAACGGGGGAGCCTTTGTGAACTGTGTGTCATTCTGCCAGTATGAGGAACTTGGAGGTGCTGGTTGGTTTGAAATAAGCTGCTGGTTTTATGTTTATTTTTATGAATAAGACATAACATTTTGCAAATTGTTTATTCATTCAAAACCCAGAATTACAGTAGCTTTTGCCCCACTGAATTATAGATGCTATTGCCACCCCACCATAAAACGTTAAAGATCTCATTAGGAAGCCTGACAGGACTGTGGTGTGCTGTTGTAACACTTCCTCTCTGTCTTTTCAGATCGCTTAATAGGCCTCCCAGAGGGGCGTGCTCGCAATCACAATCGACCCCAGCAGATCCCCGCCCTGGCTGGAGTGGTTATAGAAGACGTGGCAGTTGGCGCTGAGCACACACTAGCTTTGGCATCTACAGGGGATGTCTACGCCTGGGGCAGCAATTCAGAGGGGCAAGTAAGCATGGCACCGACATACTGCTCTCTCATATTTCAGAAACCAAACAGCGTTCCTCAGTTGAGAAGGAAATTAATTGGGAGGCTCACAGGGCCAGCCAGACTGTACCAGATGCATCTCGGCAGCAGGAGGAGGGAAGAGGATAGCTTAGCCTGACACATAGTCGGAAGCATTAGATAAGTGTTCGTGCCAGGCACCAGTGTCACCATTAGTACTACAACAGTGTCTCTGTACTCCAGAGAGCAAGAGTCAGTTTTAGGGTTCTGGCTTGAGCAGTTAGGTGACTGACGGTGCAGTGTACAGTGATGGGGAGGACTGCGAGAGCAACTGGGTGGGTGGTTGTTTTTTTAGTTTGGTGAAGGGTAGTTTAGAAAATCTAGAGTTGTGAAGAGGCTTCAAAAAGCTCCTGAAAAAATAGTATTATCTTTTCATTGATCATTTCCACGAATTTTTTAAAACCCCCCCCCCTTTTTTTTTTGAACCCCCCTTATATGTGGTATTGAAAACTGTGGTGTCAATGAGATCCCCTAAAGAGAGGGTCTGGGTAGAGGATCCAGAGCTGAGGCCTGGAGATACGCTGTCCTGTAACAGTTGGTCATCAGCGGCCAGGGAGGAAAGTACACTCCACAAGAGTAAAGTGCTTTGAGCAGGAAGGACTGAAATGGCTAAGGACACAAACAGGTGTTCAGGGTCATTAGCCATTAGGGAGATTCAGATCAGAACCACAGCGAGATGCCATGTCAGGCTGATTAGAATGGCAGTGGTACAATAGAACACAAAACCAGAAAACTACAGATATTGGGAGGTTGTGGAACAATGAAACCGTTACCCGTTGCTGTGAGAAGAGAACAGCATGGCAGTTCCTTAAAAAGTTGAGCATAGGCACTACCGTACGTTCCAATAACCCCCATTCTCGGTATGTACCCAAACCCTGGTGGCACAGTGGAATATGAGTTGGAAGCCCCAGGCACTCAGAGAGGAAGGTGAGACTTTACTTTCCTAACAAGGTTCGGTCTCAGAAACCCACAGAGGCAGTTCTACTCTGTTCTGTAGGGTTGCTGTGAATCGAAATCGACTCCCTGGCAGTGAATGGATGAGTGAAAGGAAGACTGCAAACCGATCACTACAGCACTTGCCACAGTAGTCCAAGGGTAAAAACAACTGACATGGGACTAAGAAAACCTGGCACATACATACAAAAAAATATTCCTCAGCCACAAAGAGAAGTGATGATTTGACACATGCCACAGCATGGGTGAACTTTGAAAACATTATACTAAATGAAGTAAGTCTGTTGTAAAAAGACAAGTAAATGCTCAGACTTCCATGAAATGAGTAAACATAGAACTAATGCTTATTGGTGGTTACTCGGGACGAGAGAATTTTTGCTTTGGAGCAGTAAGTTTATGTTAATGGTGGTGGAAAAATTTGGAAAGGGCTAGTAAGAATGGTTGAAGAATGTAATCAATGTCACTGAATTACATATATAGAAAAATTTTTTAGGTAATGAATTTGTTGATAGGTATTTTTTTGTTGGCATTTTTCTAAGTATTTTTGTGTTTGGTAGGAAATTCATCACCCCCATTATTCCCAGGAGTAAACTGTGAAAGGTTGAGAAAAGGCTCGGGAAGTTGAAGTGTCCTGCCTCCTCTGTAGATGAAGGAGTGAAGGCCTGGGTGCTCAGAGAGCTGAGATGACTGCTCTCCAGTGTAGCCTTTAGCCCCACGTGCTGGGACACCTCTCCTTCCTCTGTCCGTCCTCTCTGAGCCTGGCCTATCCCGTGCAAGATCCAGTAGCACTCACAGTCGCCTCAGTTTGTCTTCTTGTCTGTTCATTACTGCTCAGCACATGGGAAGCCTCATCACTGGTTGAATGTTGCCTTACTGAAAGAGAGTTGGTGTTGAAGATACTTTTAGGCGTTCCATGGCCTGGCCTTGGCATAGTCCACCCTCAAAGTGTTGAGGCGCTTAACTGCTCTAGCACTGGATGTCCCGGTATAGCCCTAACAACGGACTCAAGAAACCGGAATCTACATATGTGTCCGTTTACAGATGGATTGATTGATTGGTCATCACACATTATGCTGGGCCATATTAATCTGTGTTAAAAATCAAGAACTCGATATATTTGAAGTAAAAGATCATTGGGTTATTTTTTTTTTTTAACTTGTTAAAAATGTACTTCTTCTCCAGCATGGAATACCAGGGTGTATTCAGTCATTAAGACTCATCTGCTAGATTTGGAATGGTCTAGTTACAGCCTGGTTTTTAGGAGACAGTCTGAATGAATGGCAGAGGCTATTCGAATAGAGAAAATTAGAACTTCTTTCATTATTTTGATGATGTTGCTTTGATACAAATATCATTAACTCATTTATATTTACTGCCATCTAAGACACTTCATCATCTCCGCTTCTTTCTCTTCTTCTTTCTAATTGAATCTCTTTGTGTATTTGTTTGTAATTGATTCCCAGCTTGGCCTAGGCCACACCAACCATGTCCGAGAACCTACCCTGGTGACAGTTCTGCAAGGGAAAAACGTTCGGCAGATCTCAGCTGGCCGCTGCCACAGTGCTGCCTGGACAGCACCCCCTGTCCCACCAAGAGCCCCAGGTGAGGGATGAAATGCCCAGGCTCCTTCAGCCCCAATTTTAGTAGTATACAGCTGCACGGTCTGCTTGCCAGGTTCACACTGCAGCTAAGCACCGTTCTGAAGCTGTCAAACCCTCGCCCACACAGCCAGAGCATTCTGTGTGCAACCAGCACTGTCAGTTCTTTCGCAGCAGGCAGTCTCCTGCTGACTCCCTGCAGAGCAATCCCCTCTGCTGCCCTGCCTAAGAAGAAAGCATCACAGTGGCAAGCAAAACTGCATAACTTCACAGCAGCAACTGGAAGCAGGATCTATAAAACAAGTGAAGATCCGTCCACTGGGAGCAACAAATATTCAAAGTTCCGGGGCCATTTGTCCAATTCCTTAGCTCAGTTAACCAAATGGAAACATGGGGTTCTCTTTGCCTGGACACTGCAAATAAAAGTGCTGCCATTTTCCTTCAGTCTGTAGCAGGGTCCGTGGCTATCTCTAGCCTTTTGTTGCTTTCTTTTTATTGCACAATCCGTATAGAGCTACAAGAAGGTAACAAGTATAATGCATGTCTGTGTGCCTATAACCACGTCTTTCCTCCCACAAACCCTCTTCTTCAGTCCCACAGAGACAGAAACGGTGTCACTAGCAGCCAGGGCTGCAGGAAGGAGATGTAGGGAGACGCTGGAAAGTAGAGACTGATGGGTGTAGAGTTCAGTGGGTATATTAAAAATAACCCTAAATATACTAAAAACAATTTTGCCCTCCAACAGTACAAATTTCATAGTATGTGAATTGTAATTCCATTTTAATAACACTTATTAAAAACAACAGTAGCTAAACATCTGTCTCTTCCTTGCTCACTAACACTCGGCCACAGGAATTCAAGTTTAAGAGTAATGAATAGGAGTGGAGAAAGGGAGGTGGGGCTATGTATAAAGAAGCTGATGTCTGATTGATGTAGACCAAAAATTTCACCCTACGTGTAGCATTTATCATTCTTAAGGCCTCCACGTTTTTTGCTACTCCTTCTTCCCTTAAGCTAAGGTGAACAGACGTCCCACTTTTGGCGGCACAGTCCCGATTTTTAACAATTTTTCCCACGTCCCGTGGCGTTTTTAAAAAGTCCCGGTTTTTGGAAAGAATGCATGACAAGCTAGGGTATACGGTTTTCGGCTGCCATGTCGCTATTTTGCCAGGATATGAGTTTTATCAATGGTGTCCCGCTTACCAATGTTAAAATCTGGTCACCTTACCTTAAGTCCTTTTCTTTCTACCATCCTCTGGTGTCTAAGTCAGACACCAGAGCTCTCAGCATTCTCAGCCTTGTTTGTTAACCATTCCACTCCTTACAGCTTTAGCTTCTTGGGGAAGGTCCGCATCCCATCGAGGTTTCCTTTGTTGTAATCACCCTAAAGGAAAGTGGGATTGCTAAGCAGACTCTAATCAAGCATGAGTGGTTGCTAGTATGTAGAGTCCAGAATAAACAGCACTGCCTCCACCTTTGCAATTTCAAGTGTTTGGTCCTGCAGAGGGATGTACTTCTACCGCAGCAGAGGCTGGGCAATGTGGGGGTTGAAGGGTCAGCTTCTGAGCCCCATTGTCCAGGTTGAATCCTGGTTGCTCTAATTGTGACCTTTAGATGGTTTCCTTTTCTGTAAAATTAGGGGAATAGTGGCGTCTATATCCATGAAGAATTATAGCAGTAAATTAGCCAGTGTGTATAAAGCTCTCAGAATAGTGCTAGACACATATAAAGCACTCAATGTTAAACCCCCACCCCCAGTGTTAGCTTTTATTAATAGTTACTCTGGGAATTGAGCTATATAAATCTATATATACAGGAAATTCAAGTAAGTTATCTTACACTTATGCCACCTTTATGTATTTTTATAAGCAGTTCTTACAGTTCTTGCAGTCTCTGCTTCTACAGGGCTCTTACTCAGCAGGAGTCTCACCCCTTCATGAATCACGTACTCATCTCTCTCATTCCAGCCTGGCTGCTATTTGTCATACTAATGAGCCAGCAGCTGACTAGGAATAGACCCGTGGTTCTCAACCTTCCTAAGCTGCGACCCTCATGTTGTGGTGACCGCCAACCATAAAATTATTTTCATTGCTACTTCATAACTGTAATCTTGCAACTGTTATGAATCGTAATGTAAATATCTGATATAGAAGATGTATTTTCATTGTTACAAATTGAACATAATTAAAGCGTAGTGATTAATCAGAAAAACAATTATGTAATTCTATATTGTGAAATATTTATTTCTAATGACAAATAAATGACATTTTGTCTTGAAGCATGGTGTAGCATGGGTAACAGTCTTCATGCCGGGAACTCATATGTGGGCGTATCTGCATGTGGCCTGACCCCCCTGGAGACGGATAGCGGAGCGGTCTATCCTAAGACCATCGGAAATATGTGTTTTCTGACAGTCTTAGGTATGACCCCTGTGAAAGGGTCGTTTGGCCCCCAAAGGGGTCACAACCCACAGGTTGAGAACTGCTGGAACAGGCCATCAATTACTCATATGTAAGTTTTGGTTGAAGTTGAAGAAAATTAAAACAAAACATGCCCTTGAGCCAAAACACGACCTTCAGTATAGCCTACCTGAATTTCAAAACGTCTCAGGAATAGATTTGAATCACTGAACATTAATAGCAGAACACCTAACGTGCTAGGGGATGTCATCAAGACTATCATACGCGAATAAAACAAAGGCCGTTGAAAAGACACAAAGAGAGGAAAGATGAAAGTGGATGTCAGAAGAGTTTCTGAAACTTGCTCTCAATTGTAGAGCAGCTAAAACAAATGGAAGAAATGAGTAAGAAGCCAAACTGAAAATTTCAAAGGGAAGCCGAAGACAAAGTATTAAAATGAAATGTGCAAAGACCATTAGTTAGAAAACTGAAAAGGAAGAACATGCTCAGCATATGATGGGGTGCGCAAACAAAACAAAACGGAATTGGACTGGGCAGAGCAGAGCTTTCATAGTATGCATTTTTCCCACTAGGCGAGCATCAAGCAATTTGCTCTGAGTTAGCGCACCCGGTGGCATCGCCTGGGAAGGTTCTCTCTGGTCACAGTGAATTTTTTTGTAAAAGCAGTTTCACTCGAATCTCGTTTTTTTGTGATGTATGTCTGATTTAAATGAATAGTGTGCAGCTGTGAAGATTTGTTTCCTGCTCAGAAAAAATGCCCCAGAAACTGTTGTGATGTTCAACACATCTTAGAAGGACAGCTGCACGATAAAAGCACAAGTGTATGTGTGGTTTCCTCGTTTCAAAAAAGGTGAAATGTCAATTGATGACAAAATTCATTCTGGACATCCGTCAACTTTTTGAACGGATGAAAATGTTGACTCAGTGCATTTGGAGTTCTTTCCCTCGGGTCAGATTGTTAATCAAGCTTTCTATTTAGAGATTCTGAAAAGATTGGTAATAGTGTGTGAAAAAAGAGTACAAAGGCCTGATTTGTGGCAGATGGGGGTCTGGTTTCGCCATGGAGTCCCTGTGAGTTGGAACCAACCTGACAGCCCCTCACAATGACATGGAGTATCACGATACCTCAGCTGTGCTGGCCACCTTCATTTCTTAAGTACCTGGTCCACACCTGTGTTGTTACAACTGAAAGGAAGAATTTCCCCTCTTTGGAGTTGGGTGAGGGTGGTGTGTTACAGAGGAGCTGCTCTTCAAGTTCCATTGGAATGGGAAACTATTTTGATAAATAAAGGTATTTTTTAAGCCGAACAGATCCATTTGTGAAAACAAAGATAAGTTGATGTGATAGAGCAATTGATAGGTATATGATAAAGCAAAAACAGCAAGATGTTCATTGTTGCCTCTAGACAGTGAGAATGAATGTTCATTGTTCAGTTCTTCTAATGCCTTTGTTTGTTTGAAATTTCTCAAAATACTGTAAACAATAGCCTTGCCCATTTGCTTTACAAATGTTCATTTGCTTTCCGGGCCAGGTGTGTCTGTGCCTTTGCAGCTGGGCCTGCCCGATGCGGTCCCCCCGCAGTATGGGGCACTGAGGGAGGTGAGCATCCACACCGTGAGGGCCAGGCTCCGACTGCTCTACCACTTCTCTGACCTCATGTACTCTTCCTGGAGGCTGCTGAACCTCAGCCCGAACAACCAGGTAACAACCGGCAGCACCTTCCCTGTCGGGGCTTTCCTTCAGCCTTGGGAAACCCTTCCATTCCTAGCACCTCCGTGCCCCGTCGAGGCAGAAAAGGCAGCACTTCTGTCCCCTTGGACAGTCCAGGTATTGGTGATTATACTTCCGGATGCTCAGTGGTCTGTCTTCATGAACTCTTCTCTGTTTTGGTGTGTCCAAAGCTCAAGAACATAAAACCGACTAACCATCCATAGGGGAAGCGGGGAGGGAGGGGAAAATGAGCTGATACCAAGGGTTTAAGTGGAGAGAAAATATTTTTAGAATGATGAGGACAACGAATGTACAAATGTGCTTGACACAATTGATGTATGTGTGGATTGTGATAAGAGTTGTATGAGCCCGCAATAAAATGATTTTAAGAAACAATACTAATCCATAATTTTAAAACTTCAGCTTCTTGTCTGTTAACACCATAGTCCGTCAAGGTGGTTATTATATACTGAACTTGGAATGTTTAGTGGGTCTCCTTTTTAAAAAAAAATTTTTGTAGGGGTGGTGGATGGGGGTCTCCCTATACATAAGCCTTAGGGGTTCCTTGGGGGAGAGAGGGTAAATTTGGCTGTCTTTATGGAACAGTCTGGTGATTTAGGAAGAAATTAAGATGATTATTCTTTTAATATGTAGGCATACCTGCCAAAATGTGTATCACTTAGACAACTATTTTTGCCAAATTCTCTAGGAAACCAGTCCTGGGGCACATGAAAGATTTAACAGATCACTGTTAGAAACAGATACTTAGCTAGGCACGCAATACCATGCATCCCTGAACAATGTTAGCCAACTTTTTAATTAGTTGGAAAAATGCCTGTGATGTAAAGTTATGGGGAAGAAACTGAAAATTGCATTCAAAATATATCAACAATGTAAAAACTGCTTCACTGAATTTGCAATAAAAAGTTAAGACTTATTTATCTGTTTTCTATTATGGTGGTAACTTTAATTAGAATAAAGCCTTTAGATGACAAGCTTATAATTAATATTTTTTTTTGTTTTTATTTTCTTAAAAATAGTTATATTACCATCTACTCCACATATTATATAATTTAATCCTTCATATTAAGAAAAGTTATATAATTATCAGCACAATCAATTTCAGAACATTTTCTTGCTCATTGTTTTGTTTTTAGCTCAAGATCTATTTTTAAAGTCGTGTGGAAAATGTTTGTATACACAGAGATGAAAACTAGAAGGCATTTAGAGCAGAGTGTTAATAGGACCATTTCTCTATAACAGGATGAGGAAAGGTTTTATTTGGGGCTGTATGTTATTTTCTGTATTTTAAAGTTATTTTTATAATGATTATATTATTTTTCATTTAGAATTATTTTTTAAATTTTATTAAATGACATTTTCATTAATTAAAATTTTGATTAATGTATTTTAATTACTAAGTTATTTTAAGATCTATTAAATGTGTATATTAAAATTTTTTTTACTTCATTTTGATGATTTTCCATTTACTATTTGACATGTCTTTCTATATGCTATGCATGAATAAAACAACTGAGCAAACAAATTTAGGTGGTTGACGTTATGCAGTATGAATTCATACTTTTTTTCACACGTAAATATTTACCTGTTCAAAATCTGAACTCATGAGTATTTTGACAAACAATACAATATGCTGACTCAATCAGAAAAAGAAACAAACAAAAAATATCCGTTGGTGTTGGTGATTCAGAAAAGACAAAATTGGTTACAGGATTGACTCTAAATAAAAGCAGATACCCTGTAGCTATCTGGGCATAGTTACAATTAAAGTACTATATTCCCTTAATGCTCAATTAAAAATAAAACATAAAGCAAGAGGATGATAAGTGTATGCTTCTAAGAGAATGTGTACATTAAAATTTTAAAGTGCTATGTAAACGTTAATATTGCTTTGGGGGGGGGTCCATTTTAAGAAGGGCTTATTTTCTACAATTAGGATATGTCATTTCTTCTCCTTTCTGATGGCCCTGTGTTCTGTTCCAGAGCAGTACCTCTCACTACAGTGCTGGAGCCTGGGGCATTGTGCAGGGGCAGCTTCGGCCTTTGTTGGCCCCAAGGGTCTACACCCTTCCGATGGTGCGCTCCATAGGAAAAACCATGGTGCAGGGCAAAAACTACGGACCTCAGATTACCGTAAAGAGAATATCAACCAGGTTAGTTAGACTTTTTTAAGTGAACACTATTACTAACACATTGCTATTATTTTAGCTTCCTCATTTCTAAAGCGGGGGAGATAGTAATAGCACTTCCATGGCCGCATGTGGGTATACGAGGAGGCCAGTTGTGAACCTGGACTGTTCATTCACTGATGGGAAGAAGATATCGGGTCATGTTTGTGGTGATTGGGGAATTTAATGGGAGTTGTACTTCATTCCCTTCTCCCTTTCCTTTACAGAGGCCGGAAATGTAAGCCCATCTTTGTCCAGATAGCAAGGCAAGTAGTTAAGCTGAATGCATCGGACCTCCGGCTGCCTTCCCGAGCCTGGAAAGTCAAACTGGTTGGCGAAGGTGCTGATGACGCTGGAGGAGTATTTGATGACACAATCACAGAGATGTGTCAGGTACTCATTCCATTCCCTGCAGTGTCTGCTGAGGCATTGCTTGGACCGGGCTCTTTTGGCTGTTTCCAGTAATGATGGTGTTGTGTGCCCTCGTGAATGTAACGAGGGTTTGTGAGCCTTTCACACAGCATCCCTCACAGAGTCATGCTGTTAGTGCATGTGGAGATGAGTTGTATGGGGGTTAGTGACATGCTTGCAAATGCCACTTAGTGAATGTCTGTTGTGCCGTGACACTGGCATCTGCACGTGGGATCGCCCTAGTGCCTGAGTTTACTCAGGGGGTTTTTGGAACAGAGTTGGACTGTCAATCTGGGGGGGAGGGACTGGGAAACAATGGTCCAAGGATTCAAACTCATTGTAATCTTAAGACCCTTAATGGTACCTTTGCTTCCAAAGCAGCTCTATTATCTGCCTCTTAAACAGTATTGGGTATTATTTATTGAGTCCATTGAGATATCACTAAATACTCTCGCAGATACCCCAATTCCTATACTAGATTGACTTTCTCATCATGATTCTTCATATTACAAGATATTTCCATATAGAAAATTTACTAATTTTAGTTTAAATTCAAACTATTAAAATATGGAGATAGCTAACACGTAACATTAAAATATCTCAAAACAGTGTTTTCAGTATGGCTTTTAATAAACTTCATTCATTGATGATCTTTTATCCAAACAAGGTTTTTCTTTCTTCTACAGGAACTTGAAACTGGTATAGTTGACCTTCTCATACCCTCTCCCAATGCCACCGCAGAGGTGGGTTACAATAGGGACAGGTAAGGCAATCAACAAGTGTTTACTGAATGCTACAATACTAAGAATAAACAAAACCAAGCTCCCTGCTATCAAGTTGGTGCTGTATCCTAGCACCCTTACAGTGCAGGGTGGGACTACTCATGTGAGGTTCCCGAGACTCACTCTTGAAGGAGTAGAAAGTCTGTCTTTCTCTCTGGTGGTTTCGAATTGCAGACCATGCAGATTTCAGCCCATCGTGTAACCCCTGCACTGCATGGCTCCCACAATAATAACAGTAGCTCACACTAATTGAACATTTAGTGTGTACCGGGCACTGTGTTTATGCCACAGAATCCTCATTTGTAAATCTGTGTGGTAGATACTATCATCATCCCCTTACTATTGATTTGGGGTGGGAGGGGAGGGGCAGCGCATAGCCCAAGGGGGCACTTCCACTATAAAGTGGTATTTATCATGGGTCTACCCCATAGTAATAAAGAGAATTTGAGGACACTCAGACTTGATCATGAATCCTGTCTTCTTTTGTATTTCTGAAGCACCACACAACCTTTTCTTCAAGGAATCTTTGTATCACAGTTCATTAAAAGTTGTGCCATCAAGTCATAGCATTTGGTATTTATAATTATATGTTATCTTCTAGCTTGGTAAACATTTTAATTTTGAATTGTGCTTCCTGGACTCAAACGTGATCAGTGAAATGATCTTAGGAAATAACGGTATTTTGAGTAGACAGCTTAAGAATGACTAGACCCCTCTGTCTGCCCTTTTAGGGTTCTTGTAAAAATCATCCAAAATATGGTCCCTTACACTGTGTGGGATAGTTGCCATAGACCGTGTGTGTCCATTGAGTATTGAAAATAGAACTTTAAAGTTTACTTAGTAAATTTTTAAATTAAAATCCCCACATCGGGCTAGTAGCTCCTGGATTCATCAACCTGGGTTCAGACTCACGCTGCAGGTCTTACGTGCCTTGAGTCTAGTGGAAATAAGAACATTTTTGTGAGATCTTTTCTTCAATTTTGCAGGTTCCTTTTCAACCCCTCTGCCTGCCTGGATGAGCACCTGCTGCAGTTTAAGTTCTTGGGGATTTTAATGGGGGTGGCTGTCCGCACCAAGAAGCCTCTGGACCTCCACCTGGCCCCTCTGGTGTGGAAGCAACTGTGCTGCGTCCCGCTCACGCTGGAGGACCTGGAGGAGGTGGATCTGCTCTACGTGCAGACCCTCAACAGCATTCTTCACATTGAAGACAGTGGAATCACCGAGGAGAGTTTCCATGAGGTAAAGCCCGGCCATTCTGTGTCTGCTGGGGCTGCCTTTCTTAGGGACCAGTGAGCATCTTGCTGTGTGGAATTCAGATACCATCTTCCACTTGCTTTGGGGCTGGCCTTGCCATGCTCACTGCTGCCCATCAACAGCTCAGCCCCTGGCGTTAAAGTAGCTCCAGCCCCCATTAATCTACTGTGCTCGTAGGGTGGGGACCAAGGTGGACAGGGAGGCCCAGGGGGACTCGAACACATCAAAACCTGGTTGGGGGCAGAAAGATCAGCTGCATGTCTGACTCCAGCCAGATGAGTCCGCCTGTAAGAAACTGATCATTCCACCTGTTTTGTTTGCATTGTTTTTACCCTTAATATCCTAACTTAGAGGTGTTTGTTATATTTTTTGTAATGACATACTTTTTGTTGTCATTGCTACCATATAATTTTCTTTTTTCTTCAATTCTTAGATGATCCCTCTTGATTCTTTTGTTGGCCAGAGTGCTGATGGCCACATGGTTCCAATAATCCCTGGTGGAAATAGCATCCCACTCACATTTTCCAATAGAAAGGAGTATGTGGAAAGGGCCATTGAATATCGACTTCATGAGCTGGATCGACAGGTGAGATGAAGCATCTCCGAAAAGTGCGTGTGAATGCTGGAGCTTGTCTCTGGACGAGAGCCAGCTGCTTATTCCCAGCCGTTGGCACGTGTGCTTACTGTTTTGGCTCATTGGTACGTGTATTTCAAACCTCATCCAGAATCTCTGGGTCTTTCGTCTCCTTAGCAAGGCTAGATCAGCACTGAATTGGTCATTGGTTAGATCAAGGCCAACCTCTCAACCCGGGCATTCAGACCCTGTGCCTCCTAGTCTTGTCTACTTTCATGTTCTTACCGTTCCCCATGCTAGCAGCCCCACCCCATCTGGGCCTGTCACAGCCAGTGAATGAGCCCCCAAATGACCCTCCTTGTCCTGCAGCACTCCTTCACTCCCAGCTGAGACTACATCTCCTCCACAGAGCAGCTTCCCTCTGGGGTTCCTGGCCTGTGGGGAGAGCTTTTCCTTGCATTTCACATCCTTAGGTGCCTATGCTGTGGTCCAAGAATTAGGCCCCTGATTTGGGGTCCTGTTTCTTCAGTTAGATGTAAGACATTGGATGAAAAAATATGATTTCTGTTTCTTTTGCATTATCCTTGTCCCATGGTGACTTGGAGTAAGGATTTAATAAATTTATGGGAATATGAATGAGTGACCATTGAAATGAATATTGTCTGAAAATGGTTCTTTTAGTGTTGTAGCATTAATTCATTTCAAGACTACTTGCCTAGTATATGAGGGTCTTCTTTTTTTTTCTTTTTAACTTTCTCTTTAGACCAAGTTTAGTCACAAAATTATATCCTTTAGTCCTGACCAGAGAGCCCTGTCAGTGGTTCCAGGTTTTGTCGGGGAGAGAAGGTGGGCTCCTCCTCGATTGTACCTGAGCTGTGACCGGAAGTATAGTTGGCCCACAAGCAAGAGAAGTTCTGATAGGGCCCAGAGTTAGGGAGAATTGGCCCTGTTTGTGCCTGGACTTTTCAGGGACATGCAGTGGGTTTGAAGAAGAGACAAACAGGCCAGGGGTTGCCCAGCTCCAAGTGCCCACAGTGGTGCCCAGCAGATGCACACAGTCGTTCCATGAGAAACATCTCCTGGGCAGGTGGCCGCCGTGCGAGAGGGGATGTCGTGGATCATCCCTGTGCCGCTGCTGTCCCTCCTCACCGCGAAGCAGCTGGAGCAGACGGTGTGTGGGCTGCCCGAGATCGCAGTGGAGGTCCTCAGGAAGGTGGTGCGCTACCGGGAGGTGGAGGAGCAGCAGCAGCTGGTGCAGTGGTTCTGGCGCACCCTGGAGGAGTTCTCCAACGAAGAGCGGGTGCTGTTCATGAGGTTTGTGTCCGGAAGGTCCCGCCTGCCCGCCAACGCCGCAGACATTTCTCAGAGATTTCAAATCATGAAGGTCGAGAGGGTAAGTGAGCGAGCGGTTCTCCTTCTTAGGCATGTCTGTCTGCTCATGTTGCTTCCCTATTGCTTTCATGCTGGGAAAGCCAAACCGCGACCCTCAAGTAGCTTTGCCAATTCAGAATTAGTGCTTGGAATTCTAGTGATAGAAAAAACAACAGTAAATCTTGTTCAGAAAAAAAAGAAAACATTCAGTGGGGGTGAGGGGAGTCTTAAATTGATATAAACCTCATACTACAAGCAACAGCTTTCTCTGAAACGCCAGCCTCTTCCTGAGTGACAACTGCATGTGGGCAGTGGGTCACTGTATTGCCTGTGCTGCATCTGCCACCTCGGGTTGTCACCTGTGCACTGGGCTTACCTTGTTTGGTTTCATGAGGATCCTGACCCTTAGCTGGGCCTGCCCTGCAGGGGAGCCCGGCAGCGTGCGCAGTAGATCTTTGTGCCGTTTGCACACACGGGGCGCACTGCTTTTCTACAGCCCAGAGAAGGGCCCCAGCTGCAACGCCTTCCTCCCTCCAGCTGCGGTTTTGACAGATGGCTCTGGAATGATCGGGCTTAGAGTCATCTCTGCCCACGTCACTCTCTTCCTTTCAGACCTTTCAGGGGCCTTCTGCATTGAGCCAGGGTGAATGCTAGCCCACTCAGCCTCTCCTTACACACCTCCACAGTCTGGCCTCTGTTGGCATGTACTCTGTTTGCCCATAATGACTTGCGGGCCTTGTCGCCAGCAGACCACACTTTTTCCTACACTCTGGTGCCTTTGTGTCCCCTGCCCCCGCTGCATTAGTCATTTCTCCTGCCAGCACCGATGGCATCTCCTCCAAGAAGCCTTCCTACGTGTCAACCTGTGTCCCTGCCCCACTCCTGAACGCTGACCTAGTCAGGCCTCCTGTCTGCCTTCTGAGCCCTTCCTATATTCAGATGACCGTGTCTGGGTGTCTGCTGGCTTCATCTGTGCTACCCCTCCCTTGAGCTGGGTGGGCCTCCAAGCAGGCCCAAGGGATTCTTTCAGGAAGCAGTAACCGTGTGGCCTCTTCCCCCATGGACCTTTCCTGCCACTTTCGGTGACTGCCCTTCCGGTGCTCCTCCAGTTCGCACAGCGGGAAGTTCCTCCCACTGCTGCCTCCTGGGGCGTTGGGCCTGTGCTTCTGGCCAAGCTTGCTGCAGAAGCCGCACACAGGAGGGGCGATGAAAAAAGCGTTTCCATAAATGTTCTTCATGACGTGTCAGAAACCATAAGTTGTAAATCTATTAAGTTGCTTCAGAGAGAGGTAGGGAGGAGGAAATGGTCCACTTCATTCAGCTCTGGAAATAACTGTGGCCTTCTGTCTGCCCTGGCTGCCCCCCACCATCCCAGAGTTAATCCATCACCAATCTCCTGCCTGGGGCTTTCAGCCTCCAAAAAGTGGCCACTGTGGGCCTCTCCTTTGTGACCGTTAGGCCATTTCACCAGTTTCTAAATTTAAGTCATCAAAGCCACCTGTTGGCATTTCCCATTTTGGTGTCATTTGACACGACTTGTCTGCATGTGGACTGCCTGGGCCATCACTGGCTGGGCCAGCCGCCTGGCCTTGCCTCCTGCCTGCGTGTGTGGCCTCTGAGGCAGAGGAAACTCAGCAAGGAAACTCTCTTAAACTTTTTTTTTTAATTTATGAAAACAACATGATGCCAGGATGATCATTCCCAGTAGTCTGGAAAGTGATTGCATTTGCAGAAAGGGGGCAGGAACATGTATAGCCCTGTGAAAGTGCCTCAGACACACACAGAATTCTGCGTTCTGCTTGTGACCCAGTAGTTGCCCCTGAATGCTCTTCAGTTGTGCTGTGAGCCATCGCAAGTACCATTTAACATGGCTGTGTCACAGGCAAATGGGTGGACTGGGTGTTCATTCATTGCTCCCTCCTCTTCCGAGCTGTGTGTTGGTAGCTAGGCCAGGTGAAGGATGCAGAATGTAGACGTGATGGAGGCAGGTGAGCCTGTGAAAGCCATGGGACCTCAAGACTGCCCCTCCCTGTAGTGTGAGCCCCTTGGCTGGAAGGGAATCAACTCCTAGTGCACCCTTTCTCTGCGCCAGGCACTGTGCTGCTAAGTGTGCGCCCTCAAGCCACCCTGCAAGTCCGGGCATTGGGGAGAGGAGAGGCAGCACATGCCCTGGCCATAGCACACTGGAGCTGCACTCTTCATGCTTGGGGGCTTGGCGGCTTCATCCCACATGAGTTGGCCCTCCAGTCAGGTCCATGGGCCCATCGAGAAGCCTGGAGAGTGGTGTCTGGGCAGCCCCCGACCACCATTCGTCACAGCGCTACGTCTCTCTCCACAGCCTTACGACAGTCTGCCTACCTCACAGACCTGCTTCTTCCAGCTACGGCTGCCGCCCTACTCCAGCCAGCCAGTCATGGCCGAGCGCCTGCGCTATGCCATCAACAACTGCCGCTCTATCGACATGGACAACTACATGCTCTCACGCAACGTGGACAATGCCGAGGGCTCCGACACTGACTACTGACCACTGCGAGGGCCACCCCCCCTCTGTGCTCAGTAATGCTCACATCCAGTGTAACCTTGATAGACTTTTATGGTAACTACATAGATGTTTTAGGAACATAAACTGACATTATAAACAGTGGCCACGTTTAGTTACTCTAAATGTAACAAAGAAATT
>NW_022107947.1:1663191-1669967 GCF_000313985.2 Echinops telfairi | reverse complement strand
CCCCCCCCCAAAAAAAAAAAAAAAAGACAAAGTGCTCTCAGTCAGGTTTTTCCCTCCATATTTTTGGGTCACTTTTGATAAGTTTGCATGGAACTATTTTGGTGCGTTTTTTAGTTGGGAATGGTACATTTTTGTAAACCCACCAAGTGAACATGGAATTGTACATTGTGTATAATTGTTCATTAGGAAGGACAGTTTTACATGAATATTCATATATTTATTTTGTTTTAATTTGAATTGCCTGTGCAGGGTTCCTTATACAAAGAAATAAAGCAAATTCAGGAATCAGAGCCTGGGCTGCCTGTGTTAGTACCAGTGGACGTTAGTACAGAGGAGCCTGCGGCTGCTCGCTCTCACCCAGAGATGGGGCAGCCCTTCCCACAGAGGGCACGTCACCGAGGCCTTGCAGAAATGCATAGGAGATGACCTTATGGCCATCGACGTCCCTGGGCTCTTCTTTCTGTCATCTAGGGTCTTCACCCATCCCCAGAGTGCCGTGTGCAGGGCTGAGACCCTGGGAGCCGGTGGAAGAGTCTGTGGTAGCTGCCTCCCCTTGTGGCTGGGTCAGCGCCCCTTCCCTGCCGCTGTCGGAAGCATATGCCTTTGGAGGTTTCTCTGGTTCATTAGAAGGCAGAACTGCAAGGCTGATTATTGCCTCCTCTGTAGATAGCATACCATATATACTCGTGTATAAGCCGAGGTTTCCAGCACATTTTTAATGCAGTTTTTTGTGGTAAATTTAGGTGCCTCAGCAGGTATTTGGGCCGGCTTATGCTCAAATATATACAGTAATCATGCCAGACCTCTCCTCTGGATCAGGAAAGAAAATTAGCCAGAGCGAATGTGAGGAGCCCTAGTGGTTATAGGGGTTACTCGTTGGGCTGTGATGTGCATGGTTGGCAGTTTGAAACCCCTAGCAGCTTCAAGGGAGAAAACGGGGCTTTGTTTTCCCGTAAATAGTTACTATCTCAGAAACCCACAAGGGGTCGCTGCAAGTCAGCTTTGACTCCCCGGCAGTGAGTTTGTCCATGCTTTAATGTGTTATTACAGGAAGACTGCTAACAGGTGTCGGAGATTTGAGCCCACCAAGAGGCACTGACAGGAAAGCCTGGCAGCCCCCTGTACCTCTTCTTTTTGAAGCCATTCATTGCAGGCCCTGCAGAGCCCCGTCGTGTTGACATGTGGACGTCAGGGGTCAAGGCGTGACTTAATGGCAGCTGGTTTCGTTTTTGCTTTTAAATTTGGTATCATCCCCATTTTTACAGATGAATAAGTTGAGGCTGCCTTAGTAAGTGGAGCGGTTGAGGCTGAAATCCACCCAAGTCTAATTCCAGTGACTGTGCTCTTTCCACGGGGCCACGCAGCAGTCCTCGGGCTGCTGTGCGATGGCCTTGGCTGTGTAGGGAAATGTCGTGAGCCCCTTTGCCACAGTTGGCCTGAAGTCCAGCACGCTAACAACAACCCTGTTGGACAGCCCCGGCGCACCTAGTGTGGGGCTGGGCTCTGCTCAGCAAGAAGGACGTCCATCGTCTGGCCCTGCCTGTGAAGAATCTGAGAGGACACAATAATTCGCCAGTGGGATTAAAGAGCAGGGCCGTTTATAACCTCCTCTCTGCAGAGAGTGCAGCCAAGGAGGAGGAAGGGGAGGCAGAGAAATTGCTTGTGGACCTTTCGCATGTATGCCTGAGCTTGTGAATGAATGAGACTGAATGAATGGCTTTTGTTTCCTTGAAGGCTGGGTGGTGGGAGAGAGCAGGGAACTGGTATTTGGCCCCACCCCATCTGCAAACTCCAGGGTGCTGCACTCAGGTGTGCAGGGGTGTCTGAGTGTGTGTGTGTGTGTGCGTGTGTGTGTGTGTGTGTGTGTGTGTGTGTGTGTGTGTGTGTGTTGTGCGAGTGTGTGAATGAGCTGCCATGAAGGTTTTCACTGCCATGACTTTTGGGTGGGTGACCTGTTGCCTTCACCTACAGCAAGTATCTTGTCATACGTGCTTCCAGTGCACTTAATGGACAAGGTTTGTATGAAAGAGAGACAGACAGACAGAGACAAAGGCACTCAGATCTCCAGGGAACCATGAAGCAGAAGCAGCTGAAAAGAGAATGACCTTTCTCAGGCTGACAGAGAAAGGTTTCCCCGTTCAGCAGGTGCTCTGAACCTCCGAAATCCACTCTTCGAGAGAAAGACAGGGCTTTCGACTCTTGTAAAGAGTTACAGCCCCAGAAAGTCACAGGGGAGCTTCTACCCTGTTCTACCCTGTGGAGCTTCTACCACCGGGTCACTGTGGATTGGAATGGACGCAATGGTACCGAGTTATTTAAATGGTGAGAAAATAAATTTCTGTTAAAATCATTTGCTTGTGCTATTTCTAATACAGCAGCACTAGGTAACTGAAACTATGTATCTATGTTTGCATATGTATGCGGTTGTACACACACACACACACACACACACACACACAAAGACAAAAGGGGAGCGAAACCTTTCAAAT
This sequence comes from Echinops telfairi, assembly GCF_000313985.2. NCBI lineage: Eukaryota > Metazoa > Chordata > Mammalia > Afrosoricida > Tenrecidae > Echinops > Echinops telfairi. The sequence continues at coordinate 1,667,478 of NW_022107947.1, read as the reverse complement.
AATTTGTGGAGAACATTTATTCCTCAGGTAACCGCCAGCCACATAGAGGTCAGTGGAGGAATCCCGAGTGGAGAACAGGATGTAATAGACATGACCTAATGCCGTGCACATACTGGCTTCCTACACTCCACACAGTATCTCATGTATCTTGTGTGCAAAGTAAATGCGCTTACCAGACGTTTAATGGTACCTATCACACCCTTGCTTGATGGCCCTAGGTACCTGTGTTACTGACTCCTGTGTGTACCACCTGTGTTTGAATGTGAACTTCTCCTGCCTACCAGTGCAGTGAACTTCCACTGGGGGTGTCAGCATCCAGGCTTCTGTGTCAGATGTGACTCGGTTGCTGAATTGTTCCACTTTCTTTAGAAAATAGCAACATGCAATGCATCCCAGTTCCCAGATGCTCGAAAACCAGTCCTCCTTAACTGCAGCTGCAGGAGGGAAAAGGGAGAGTCCCTTTGGAAGCAGGTCCCTGAACAACAGGAAGCTGGACAGTCAGTGAGGCTACTGTGTGTGAATTAGATAGGTTTGAACATGAGCCGAATCACATAACCTAGTACTCAGAACATGTGGATATGTACAAGCATGTTTCAACCAGTTTGTGGAAACATTCCATTATATATTCTTTTTCCACAGGCTTTTTGAAGCACCCTCCCCTCCCCCCGGCCCATGTTTTTTAATTCTGACCTTGGCTACCAGCTTGCTGTGACCCAGGGGGCCGGGGGCCAGGGCAGCCCCACCAGCAACCCTGATTCAGGCTCTGTGAAGCTGGTGGACTCGGGTGACGCGCACTGTGCCAGCCGGTGGCTTTACTTGCCCTTTCTTTTTCCCCTAGACTTTGGGCTGCTCGGGGGGAGAGGGAGGAGCTTGAGTTTGATCTGAGGAGTGGAAAAGGCCCAGGTGCTCTTTGAGCTCCTGTGGAGGCAACAGTTACATGCTCAGCTGCTCCGGAAAAGAAAGGGTTTGAACCTACCCTAAGTCCTGGGGCCCTGCTGCTGCCATGAAGACCACAGCTCAGAAAACCTCCGGGGCAGTTCTACTCTCCCTGACAGGCTGGGCGGACCGCTGTGTGCTGACCTGTTAACGAATACTCAGCTTTTAGGGCCCTTAAGCAATCTGGAGAGAACTTGGATCCTCTGTCTTTAAATTTGAAGATTTCTCTAGAGGCCCTTAAGGAGCAGCCTTGTTCTGACCTTCAAGGCTTGGTGCCCTGCGCCCAGCACTGTTTCCCAGGTCGGTAGGAGCCCGATGAACAGTCTGTGGATTAATTAATCAAACTTTAAAAGTTGTTTTTACAATCATATAGGGCGCCGTGCTCTGCCACGTAGGCCTCTGGGTGGCGCAGACCACTTGTTAGCTACCCCACCCAGCAGTGCCGTTGAACAAAGTCCTGGCAATCTGCTTCTGTGAAGATTACAGCCCTCCCCTCAATTCTACTCACAACCTGGCTCAACCAGAGCACCGGCCACTGGTGCAGATAAGAGTTAGCAACACAGGGGATCCAGGGCAAGTAGAACCCCTCAGGACCAATAATGAGAGTAGCGATGATCTATCTATAATCCCCTCCCAGGGGAATGGAAAACAGAAAAGTGAGCAGAGACAGCAGTCTCAGTGTAAGACATGAACAATTTTTTAATAAATTATCAAGAGTTCATGGGGGAGAGGGGGGAAATTAGCTGATACCAAGGGCTCAAGTAGAAAGAAAATGTTTTTAAAATGATGGCAACTAAGGTAGTCCAGAGGCGCCAGAAACCAAATCAGTTGAATTAGAACAAACAGGCTTTATTGGGGAGAAAAACCCCGCCTGGGCGAAGTCCCACAGTCCTGCAGGCTACAGGGGTGATGCTTATATATGGACAGGTAGGTCTGGGTTTCTGGAATGTAAGGTGTCTTCCTGGTTCCGATGTATTCGTGCCGGGTGCAGAGTGGAGGGTCAAGAGCTGCAGGCCAAGAACAAAGCGGGCCATTAGCCAGCGCTGGTCAGCTCCACAGGTGTGTGTGGGAGATGCAAGGTTACTTGCTGCTAGTTGTTTCAGCCAGCTCTGGTCAGCTCCGCATGGGTGGGGGAGATTCAAGGTCACTTGCTGCTAGAAGCCGGCCTGGTATTGATCCGGCCGTACAGCAACATAAGTACAAATGTGCTTGACACGATGGGTGTATGGATTGTGATTAGAGCTGTAAGAGCCCTCAATAAAATGGTGTAAAAGAGAAAAAGATGACAGCCAAGAAAACCCTGTGGAGCCTTGTTGAGCTTACCCGCTAGGGGGGTTACCATGAGTCAGGTGACCCCAGGAAGCAGGCTTCATCTGTCAAGCATTAGTAGCTGGTGCTGGTCGACAGCTGTGGGCCATCCTGCCCATCTTCTGGGACAGCTTCCTCCAGCCTCCAGCCAGGAACCCCGCTTGGCAGGGGTTCTGTGGCCAAACGGAGCTTAGAATTTAAGAGTGAGGCTTCAAGAAGTTAATGAAAAATTTGTGGTCTTTGAATTCCACTTTTCAGCAAACTTTCTAAACCTCCCCTCATCCCCGCCCCCAAAAACATTCAACAGGGCCTCATGACTGCATTCATCCTGCATCTGTTGATCTTGGTATGTGGGGGTTAATATCTCCTTTATGAACTCTGCCAGGCAAAGGTCAGCCCATCCAGCTGAGTCTAGGGACCCCTGCTTACAAACACAGCCTCCTAATCCTCTCAGGAATTCAATAAGCCAGCTTCTCCAGTGGTTCCCAGTACAGGTCAAGCTGGGGTTTTGAGAGAGTTGACCTACCCTCATAGGGCAAAAAAATCAAGGGTGAGGGATTAGATACTGGATCCATTAGAGCCCACAGCCCAGGCCTACCTTATCCGCCGCGCTAACCCTCCAACTCAGGCCTTTGGGGTTGTTGAAGCTAATGGAAGCCAAGCCCGTGGTTGACTTTAGCTTCCTGAAGGCCTGGGCATGCTTTCAGTGGGAGGAAATTAAGTCCCTGCCAATGCTCGTTCCCTCCAGAGCCCAGAGAAATGGTGGGTAAATTGGGGGGAATCACAGGAAGCCTGGAATGGGGCTTTCCCTCCTCCACCTCAGGCGGTGGGAGAGGTGCTGGCTCCCCCAGGGGCATTGCTGGGGTATTGAGGCAGTTGGCGGGGGTGGGGGGACTCCAGGGCCCTTTGATTCCCACAATAACCTAGCCACTCAGAAGCCACCCTCATTCCTTACATCTCCATCTCTGGTCCAGCCACACGGGCACAGGATGGACAACAGAAAAGTGGGTGAAGGGAGACATCGCATGATGTAAGGCGTGAAAAAGTAATTTATAAATTGTCAAGGGATCATGGAAGAGGGAGGGAAAAATTAGCTGATACCAAGGGCTCAAGTAGAAAGAAAACATTTGATGGCAACAAATGTGCTTGACACAAGGGATGGATATAGATTGTGGTAAGAACTGTAAGTCACCAGTAAAGTGATTTTTTTTAAGATCCCCTTTCACCGCGGGGAGCCGGGCAGGGTATCACCCACCACCTACTGCCTTCCCTATTTAACAAAGGTTTTCCCCAGGATCCTAGGACCACCTTAACAGGTGTCCCTAGCACCGACTGGGAGGCTGCCAGATGGCCTGGAGCCCTTACTTTGCTGACTAGATGTGGGTCACCTGTAGCTAACGCTCTCAAGCCAATCGAAGTCCAGGCGCTCAGCAGGTCCAAATTCAGCTTCCCAACAGCTTGTCAAGGGGCTTAAACAGGCTGCCAACACAGCCGGGCGTTCGCCCCGCCTGGTTCCCAGAGTGCCCCGCACGCAGCGGGCCATAAGCGCCGCCCTCGCCTGCCTGGCGCGCATCCCACCTTAATCCCCCAGCCCCAGCAGCCACCCTAGAAGGACCGCACCGCCCGCCACGTGGTCACACTTCGGACTCGGATGGCGGCCGCAATCCTCCACGTTGGTGACGGCAAGATCAAACCGGAAGGTAGGCCGGAAAGGCGCTAGCGTTCAGTGAGTCAGCACCCGAGGCATTCCCAGGCAACCTTTCATTTAATCTCGAGCAGACAGATGGCTAAATCGTAGTGTGAGGCAGACCCTCTTCTCCCGCTCTCGCTGATTGGGGAAACTGAGGCTCAGAAGCCAGGTCCACCTCGCGGCTCGGGCCCCCGGGCCTAGCGGGGCCGCGCCCGAGCGCTCCGCGCGGCAGCCGGTCCGGGATCATGGCCGCGCTGTGCTCGGCGCGCAGCGTCAGGCGCGGGCACGCGGCGCGTAAGTGGCGCAGGCCGGCGGCGCTCACGTTGCGGCAGAAGTCCACGTGCAGCGTCTGC
>NW_022107947.1:1657511-1662913 GCF_000313985.2 Echinops telfairi | reverse complement strand
CCAGGGCCGCGGAAGGCGTCCTCCTGGCCACCAGGGACCGAGCCTGCCTGGGGCTCAGGACTCATTCCGAGCCCTGGAGAGGTGTCCCGGCGGTGCGGTGGCTGATGTGTTGGGCTGCGAACCGCGAAACCACCAGCCACCCCGGCGGGAAAGGCGAGGCTTTCTACTCTGCCCTGTGGGGTCTCTGTATGATTCCTAATCGCCTGGATGGCAGTGGTCAGCCCTGGGCGCCGTTTCACACCTGCGGGACCAGGCCAGCCGGTGTTGATGTACTCGCTCCCTGGCGGTCAGGGATGTCTGACACGCACACACACACACACACACACACCCCTCTGCCCGTTGCTTCAGGCTTCTTGGTTCAGAACTCCAGGAGCTCCCAGTCAGGAACCCAGCTCCACCAGCCAACAGCTGCTGTGCACAGAGCAGCTGCCATTCCCAGAAGGAGAGCTCTTGTTTCTGTGGTTCTGTCGGGATCTGTTGGTTTGGGAGTTGGGGGAAGGCTTTACTGGTCAGGGCCCCAGTCTGGCTCCACACTGAGAACTTGTGTTCCCAGCATGACTTGGGTGGGAGGAGCTTCCTTGGAGGAGTGGATCCCTGTGACTGGCCCAACCCAACCCTTGAGACTGTGGGGCATGACTCAGTTTCTAGCCCAGTTAATTGGGGGCAGTTATTGCACCCCACTTGGACAGTAGCCTGGAACCAGAGGCAGCAAGGACCCGGACCTGAGCCTGAGTCAACGTACAGGTGGCTCTCCACAAAACTTGCTGTCCCTCTGCTCCAGCTTACCAGCCCCTCCCGCACCACCTTTCCTTCTCTCCAACCTCCCAAGCCTTCCCCCGGTGTCTCCTCTGTGCTCTGCACCCCGGATCTGCTCAGGAGGCAGCTGTGCAGAGCTGAGTGGCTGCTCTCACTTAGCCCTCCTGCCGGCCTCAGGTTCTCATCCGAGACTCTGACCTGAGGCCGATGGTGCTGTGCTGGGTGGCAGACTCATGGCCAGTTTGGCTCTGGCCTGGCCACTTCTTCATGTGTAAAGTGGAAGCATTCGCCCACGCACGCCATTCCTGCCTTACAGACCCCAGTGTAAATCCCAGCCCAAGCCTTCAGGCGCAGTCTCTGTGCATCCCAGTGGAGGCGTTTGTGTTGCTGCAGTGCCCGGCCGGGCTGAGACAAGCTAGCAAGGAAACACCTGGCAGATCTACTTCTGAGCTCAGCCAGCGAAACCCCGGCAGGGCACAGTGGCCTGATAGCAGCTGCAACCAGTCACGGGATGGTATAGGACCAGGCAGCGGCGTAGTCCATTGTCACCAGGAGTTTAGGGACGATTCCGTGGCAATTAACAGCAGGGCCCAAAGATCAGACTAGAGGATGCTGCCTTAAAGAGGGAGGACCAGAGGAGGGAAAGAAAGGACCTGCGTCTTAGACGGGCCCATTTGCTCACCCGAAGCCACAGGCCCAGCCCTAGACCTAGAGTGCTGACCTGTAAGAAGCTCCCATATTGGGGGGCCTCAAGGAGGTTTTCCAGGGGAGAATAAGGGCCGCGTGTGGCCGGGCTTCCTGGGGCCTAACCTTGAACTCCAAGTTCAGCTGCTCCCACCCTGCACCGCATGGCTGCCAGGGCAGGCAGCTGCCCTTCAGGCAGGAGCAGCTTGCTCTGTGCTGAGAAGCAGCGACTACCCATCCTGGGCACGGCACCCGGGTGGCTTGGGGGTCTGTGTGGGGCCCTGCCATCGTGGCTTTGTGGATTGCGCTTCCCTGTCCCTCCAGACCCTCAGGTGGTAAATAGCTGCCTACCTGTGGCACACCTGGAGGAGGAAGTCCTCCACCAGGCTCTCGTGCCGGCTGCAGATGCTCCTCTGGAAGGCGCTCTTGAGCCATTCCTCAGTGCTGCACACCTGCACCTGGCTGGAGTGCCAGCAGATGGAGAGGCTGCGGAGGGCCGGGCCCAGCAGGAAGTTGTCCTTCCGCAGCTCCGTGAGGGACTGAAAGTGCAACAGGGGCCAGAGCGCAGGGTCCTCAAACACGTCCTGGAGCTGCCAACAGGTCTGGGCCAGGCTCTTCCTGCTGTCCTTGTCCAGGAAGGAGAAGAGGTGCAGCAGGCACTCACGGTTGAGCTGGGTTATGTGCATGGTGGCTGCACCGGCCTGGGTCCACTGGCCACCCTCCTGCCGCTCCTCCCCAGCTCTGGTGGTGGACATATATGGTTGAGGAATGGGGTTTATTTTTGGCCAACAACTGGTGCTGCCGCTCTGAGGAGGGGCCAGCCAGCCGAGATCCAAACAGATGTGCAGAGGGATTGAAATCCTGGCAGAAAGCGTTTTCTTAAAAGGGCTTTCTCTCCCTTTTAGCCAAGAACTCTTGGCTTTTCCCTTGGCATTTGCATTGGGGGTGGGGGGTGGGGGCGGCTGGCTTGACCTGCTCCGCTTGGGTTCGTAGTTACCTCACCTGGCTGCTTCCTATACATCCAGAACCGGAGCCTGAGCCAGCAGCAAGCCTGGTGCAGAGGGCTGCTGGGCTGGGAGCAGGCTTGGTGGGTGGTGAGGCTGCTGCCCTCCACTCTGATTTCCTTGGCCATGAACCTACTGTTTTCACCCATTGTTTGCTGCAAGATTTCAGTAGCTTCAAGGTAGGAGTCCTGGTGGCGTCACTGGTCACAGGTTGGCTTTTAACCACAAGATCAGTGGTTCAAGCGCACTAGCCAGCCTGAGAGAAAGTCTACGCTTTCTCTAATTTCTACATATTCTGTGAATATTTAGTCTCGGTATTGAAAATACAGGGAATCCAGGGCGGATGAGCCCTGCAGGACCAGTGGTGTGAGTGGCGATACTGGGAGGGTAAAGGGAGAGTAGGTAGGAAAGAGGGAACCGATTACATGGAACTGTGTGTGACCTCCTCCCTGGGGGACAGACAACCGAAAAGTGGGTGAAGGGAGACGTCGGACAGGGCAAGATATGACAAAATACCAATTTATAAACTATCAAGGGCTCATAAGGGAGGGGGGAGCGGGGAGGGAGGGGAATAATGAGGACCTAATGCCGGGGGTTTAAGTGGAGAGAAAATGTTTTGAGAATGATGTACAAATGCGCTTTACACAATTGATGTGTGTATGGATTGTGATAACAGTTGTATGAGCCCCTAATAAAATGTTTTAAAAAAAGAAAAGAAAAAAACTCACAGTATTTAGTCTCGGAAACTCATAAGGCACCGTATCGGAGTAGAAGAGGCCGGTGGGATCTCAAAGGACGCGTGGAACTGTGTCCTTGAGCTTAGTTTTCCAATTTTAGATTGTTCTTTTATTTCCCAAAATGTCTCAAATGTGGTAGTTCTCAATATAAATTGCTTAAAGACCACTGTGCCCTCTAGCACAGCCCTGGTGGTATAGGCGGTACAAGTGGGTAGCCGCTCCCAGGGAGAGGCTGGGCTTTCAGTTACAGCCTCTGACCGGCAGGGGCCGCTGCGTGGACAGTGACTTGGTGGCTGGCTAGTGGCACACATGGGGGAAGGCCCTGCCCATCCTGCTGCTGCGTGGGCTTCCTTTGCAACTGCCTTTAGTTCAGCAGCTCTCGACCTTCCTAACGCCGCAACCCTTTGATGCAGTTGCTCATGTTGTGGTGACTAAAGCAGAATCGAGCAGGGAGGAAGACGGACATAACTGACAGGACAAGGGAGAGCAGAAACAAATAGCTTTATTGGGTGGGGGGGCTCCCGGATGAGGTTCGGGGACCTAGGCCAACAGGTCAGGGAAGTCGTGCTCAGCAGCTGGGGGCGAGGGTTATAAAGGGGTGGTGAGGGATGTATGGCAACTATGGCAATCAGCATACGGGGTCTGGAAACTCCGAGAATTGCTTGTCGACTCCTCGTGGCTTTCTTTGAACCTAGAACATCTGGTTTCACTGGTTCTTATCTGGCGGTTATCTTATCTGCTGCTGACCTTTGGGAGATGCAGGGAAGCATGTGCAGGGCTCGGACCTGCTTCTGCTTAGTCCAAACGGGGGGCTGCCTAGGTCAGACCGGACCCAAACATTCCAAGTTTCTTCATATCGGTAATGGACTGACTTTTTCTGTCTTAACTACTTCCTGCTAAGATAGGACGAAGAAGGGGATTAAGAGTTGGAAGGTTTGGGGGGGCCGGGCCCGTTGGCAGCGGACTGCAAGGGTGAAGAAGCTGATTGAAGTTCAGGTTGGAGATAACTTTCATCGGTTCCTGCAAGAATCTAAACACACAAAGAGCTAAAAGCAAAAGTACACAGATTATTATCAGAGGCCCGTTGAGGGGCGTAACCCAGGCCATGGCAGGATTTGAAACCGTGAGAAGCTGGTGGTGCTCCACTGACGTTTCCTGATTTTATTGATCATGGTGCGGAGTACCTTAACATTTTGTTTATGCCCGATTCATTAATATAACAAGTCTTTATTTAGAAACATGCATGTTCCTCTTTTATCTGCTGTTAATAAGTCAAGAGCTTAGGGTGACTCGTGTTAAGGATTTTAACTGCCTTTGGAGGGAGACGAGAGTTATCAGTTTGATGTTTTTTGCAATGGACGATGGCTACGCTTGCTGGCAGCTGAAGAGCCTGTAAGAGATGAACTGTTAATTTACCGTTTACTATGGGGCCCTCTGGTAGTCAGAAAATCCCGCTCCTTCCAGGTAGTGGCGTGATAGTGAGCTATAAGTGTTATTGCCGACGTTTTTGTGGCCCCAGGAACAGGGAGGCAGAGTCACCGAGGCTGCAAACCACAAAGGAGTTTATTGACCAGCTCGAGCTAGGGCCCAAGTGCTAAGGCACCAACGCAGTGGTCACCAAAGACAAGGACCCCAGCCTGGGGCACACGCCAAGCTTTTATACTCTCTACAGGTTACATAAACTGGGTGAAACGATCCCCCCTGGGTGAGACTATTTCCCCCTCACCCTCCCATAGTTCAATGACTTCATCTGGAGACAATTGGTTGTGCAGGTCTTGTTGGTTGACTGGCTCCACTCTCGGTGCGTTCCAATTGTGGTCACTCAGAACTTTTCCAGATGTGGTCAGCACCATTGTGATCACTGGGCCTTGGCAGGTGTGGTCAACACCATTGTGAACACTGGGCCTTGTCAAGTATGGTTAGCGTCATTTCGGGGGAGAGGGTGGCTTTGTGAGGGGAGTGAAACTCAAGGCTGTTAGAGATACGAAACTTAAAGCTGGAGGAAAAGAGAAAAAAATGAAACTTAGGTCTATTTTAAGAGGCTTGGCCTGTCATGGGGTCACTGCTGCCTTACATTCCCCCCTTTTTCTTGCACCTACGAGCATTTTTGCTCGTGAGTAGGGTTGTTTTGTTTTGTTTTTCATTTTCAGACTGTATTTATGGCCGAGCCTCTGATATTGCTGTCATAGCACCATTAGTTGTACGGTCTTGACTTGCTTTC
>NW_022107947.1:1656043-1657197 GCF_000313985.2 Echinops telfairi | reverse complement strand
TTTATGCATTATACATAACATTTTTTGGTGGTAGATAACTTTTGGAAACAGTAACACTATAATGCAGAATTTTACTGCTTTATTAAAAACTGTCAGGCTGACGCAGGGAGTTAGGCCCGTTACAGAGCATACCCACCACCCGCTGAGTGCCGGGTTATCCGCTTCCCTTATTGCTCTGGCTTACGGAGGGATGAGCCTCGGCGCAGAGCTGGGTGTGGCTTGGAGGCACTTTCCCCCATGCAGGTGCCGTTCCCGGTGACCATCTGGAGAGTGAGTCCTTGCCCTTTTTGGTCCCACGCGCAGACCCTAGGGGCCTCCTCACCCGAATAGTTGTAGGGGGCAGCTATTATTTTTTCTTAGGGGTTTGGAATATGAAAGTTACTACAAGCATTTTTATTTCAACCTTTAGGGCAGTGAGAGTGACAAGAATAATCTGAAAAGGCCCCTTCCACCTGGGTTCCAGGGTTTTACTATTATGCCACTTTACCCATACCCATTCTCCAGGCTGGTAAGGATGCCTGTTAACATTTTCTTCCCCTGCTGGACAGCCTGGTAAATGGCCTGAGGGCAGGCCATGCCTGGCCCTGAACCTGCTGCAGAGCTTCCACCGCCTGCAGCACTTCTCTGCGACCTGCAGGCAAGGCCCCGGAATCTATTTTTGGTATTACAGGTGGGGGGAACCATACATTATTTCAAAAGGGGTTAAGCCTAAATGGTAGGGGGTGCTCTGAGCGCGGAACAGGGCGAAGGGAAGGAGGGTCACCCAGTCCCCGCCAGTCTCCAGGACCAATTTAGTTAAGGTCTCCTTTAGGGTTCTGTTCCTTCTTTCTACTTGCCCTGAGCTCTGAGGGTTGTATGCGCAATGCAATTTCCAATCCGCCCCCAGAGCTCGGGCTAGTCCCTGACTAACTTGACTTGTGAAGGCCGGCCCATTATCGGACCCTGTGCTCTGGCAGTCCGCACCTGGGAACTATTTCCTCCAGGATTTTCTTTGCCACTCCTGACGCCGTTTCTCCCTTGGTAGGAAAGGCCTCCAGCCACCCTGAAAAGGTGTTTACCATAACCGGCAAATATTTATACTCATATTTTCCTGGCCTTACCTCTGTAAAATTTACTTCCCAAAATAGTCGTGGTTGCCTCCCCCGTTCCCTGGT
>NW_022107947.1:1653651-1655605 GCF_000313985.2 Echinops telfairi | reverse complement strand
CCCGAGCCTCCAGGGAGTTTCCCTTTTGGTGTCCTGGGGTATGGACCACCGCTACCACCTTTGGTAGCAGGACAGCTTCTAACAACTGAAGTATTTCAGGCTTGTGCTTTATTTATTTCCTTGCCCTCTGCCGTGATGAAGCCCCTTTCTTTATAAAGAGCTCCCTGAAAATGCACAGTCCCATATGCATATCGGCTGTGAGTACACCGTTAGCCTCTTTCGCTGGGCCCGGCGAAGGGCTTCTGTTAATGCAATTAGTCCAGCCTTCTGGGCAGATGTTCCCTGTGGAAGGCGGGTGGCCCAGACCAACTTGCCTTGTCCGTCTACCATGGCTGCCCCCGCGTACCTGTGTCCGTCCCAGACGAAGTTGCTCCCGTCTGTGAACCAGGTCAGTTCGCTGTTCGCAAGAGGGCGGTCCTGCAGGTCCCTCCGGGCCACCTGGGTCTCGGCTAGGATTTCAGGGCAGCTATGTTCAGGTGTCACTGGCTCGGGGTCTGGCAGAAGTGTGGCCGGGTTTAGGATGGCAGGAGTCCGGAACTCGATGCGAGGGGCGTCTAGTAAAAGTCCTTGGTAATGAGTTAGCCTAGCATTTGTGATCCACCGCCCGGGCGGTTGCTTAAGAACTCCTCTACAGCATGGGGGCTGGTGATCTGTAGACGTTGACCCAGAGTGAGTTTGTCAGCGTCTTTGACCAGCAGAATCCGCAAACACGCCGGCCACCCTGCTGCAACTGGGTCTGACTTCTTGGATAAGTGGGCCACTGGTCGCCTCCAAGGTCCCAGCTTTTGCTTGAGCACCCCCTTGGCTACCCCCTTCCTCTCGTCTGTGAACAGATGGAACTCTTTTGTGGGATCAGGGAGCGCTAGGGCTGGGGCCTCTAACATGGCGGTTTTTAGCGCTTGGAAGACATCGTCCATTTGCATAGTCCATTTCCATGGCTGGCCTGCCTTGCACCCTTCATATAGGGGTTGGGCCTTCTCCGCAAACCCTGGAATCCAGAAGCGATAGTATCCTACTGATCCCAAAAACTCCCTCACTTCTCGGCACGAGGCTGGGGTGGGTATTCCTAACACAGTCTGTTTCATTGCCTCGGTTAGCCATCTTCGGCCCCCTCTTATATTCTAGTTGGGGGACTTTCTCCTTACAAATCTGGGCTTTCTTTGCACTGGCTCGGTAACCCATGTCACCCAGTACCCGGAGTAAGTCTCTGGTGCCTTCCATAATTCTTTCCAAAAAGGCTGCCGGACTCTCTTCCTGTCCCTGGCGAACATCTCCTACCTTAGCCAGGTTTGTGGGCTTTCGTGCAGCTGCTCGGAGATGGCCATCAGAGCCTGGCGGCAGACCCGGAGACGCTCCCTACCTTGAGCCTCACTGTAGTCCCAGGTGGGTGGCTCGAGTGGAAACGCCCGATCTATGACTCCTGGATTGGTCCTGGGTCTGCCATCGTCTCCCGGAACCAACTTCCGCGCTTCCCTTTGTATCCTCTCCCTTTCTTCCGTGGAGAAAAGGACTTTTAGTAACTGTTGGCAATCATCCCAAGTAGGCTGGTGAGTGAACAGAACAGAATCCAAAAGGTTAATTAACTCTTTAGGATTATCTGAAAAATTGGCGTTTTGAGCCTTCCAGTTATACAGATCACTAGTTGAAAACGGCCAGTATTGATAAGCCTGGTCCCCATCTGCCCGGGGAGGGCCCTATGGCGCGTAAGGGCAGGGTTGCCGCGGGGCTCTGGGTCTGGAGCCCTGTTGGCGTCTGAGGCTGCTGCTGCTGCTGCTGCTGCAGGGCTATAGGGAGGGAGTGAATTCCGCAAATCCCACTCCAAGTCTAACAGGTCAGGATATAGAGTAGAATCCGGGAGAACGGGCCAATTTAAAAGGGCCACTATTTGTGGGTCCTGTTTTGTTTTTTTTTTCCTTTTCTTTTCTCTTGCCACCATGATTTTGCTGCTGAGTTC
>NW_022107947.1:1648078-1652957 GCF_000313985.2 Echinops telfairi | reverse complement strand
AGTGTGATGTTACTGCCGACTTTCCCATGGCCCCAGGAACAGAGAGGCGGAGTCACCGAGGCTGCAAACAACAGAGTTTATTGACTAGCTCGAGCTAGGGCCCAAGTGCTAAGGCACCAACCCAGTGGTCACCAAAGACAAGGACCCCGGCCTGGGGCATAAACCAAGCTTTTATACTCTCTACAGGTTACATAAACTGGGTGAAAGTATCCCCCCTGGGTGAGACTATTTCCCCCTCACCCTCCCATAGTTCAATGACTTCATCTGGAGACAATCGGTTGTGCAGGTCTTATTGGTTGACTGGCTCCACTCTCGGGACGTTCCAATTGTGGTCACTCAGAACTTTTCCAGGAGCGGTCAGCATCATTGTGATCACTGGGCCTTTCCAGGTGTGGTCAGCATCATTTCGGGGGAGAGGGTGGCTTTGTGAGGGGAACGAAACAAGGCTGTTAGAGATACGAAACTTAAAGCTGGAGGGAAAAAAAAAAAAAGAAACTTAGGCCTGTTTTAAGAGGCTCGGCCTGTCATGGAGTCACTGCTGCCTTACATAAGGAGAAAATCCCCGCTCCTTCCAGGTAGTGGCATGACAGGGAGCTATAAGGAACGCATCATTAGAATCAGAATATGTATTAGCCGTTTTTTCCTTTAGCGAGATGGAGAGCTCAAGTGAGAGCAACAAGTCTCGCTTTTTGAGAAGTGGTTTTTATTGGGAGGCATGCAGCTTTGCAGACTTGATCGAGTGAGAGGACAGCATGTGCGGCCGCCATTGCCCCTCATCAAACAAAGTCAGATCAGGGTTAGGAAATGGTTGATCAGAGTCTGGGTCGGGGCAGTGTTAGTTCCTCGACTGCCCGGGGGCAGGAGTGGCCATTGAGTCCCAATGAGTCTAGGAGCTGAGGCAAGAGGGTTGCTGGGTTTAAAGAGGGAGCCTGGCGCAGGGTTATGTTAGGGTTTTCAATAAACATGCGATAGATCTTCTGCAAGCGGCTTGGAGACAGCAAAGACAGGACTCTTGTGTAAGAGGAGGTCCTGCAGCCTGTGGGGACAGGCTTTCCCTGGGTTAACTTTAGGGCTCTTTTGGTAAGGGCGGTGGCTGCTGTCAGGGCCCGGAGGCAGGGTTGCCAACCCTGGCCGTCATATCTAGTTGCTTAGACAGACAAGCTGTAGGGGATAGAGCGGGCTCCAGGGGCTGAGCCAGAACTCCGACTGCTATACCTTGTTTCTTGCCTGTGCAGAGTAAAAAAGGTTTGGCAGGGTTTGGTAGACGCAGGGGTGGGGCTGACGGAGGGCTTGTCGGAGTTTGTTAAAGGCAGCTTTGACTTGAGTTAAACTCTGAATGGTGGGGGTGGGGCACAGGCTTAAACAGCAGCTGAACTAGATGAGTGTGTCTTGGAGGGAGAGAGAGGGAGCTGGGCTGTATCTGCTTTAGATCTGTTTCAGGAGGGGCTGCAGGTAAAGGCAAAGGAATGTTGACAAGCTAGGTTAAGGGGAAGGGTGAAAAAGGTATAGTGGAAGGGAGCATGTGGGACAGAAGAGTATAGGGACTGGGAGCTACTGGGTGTATGGAGATAACAGCTTCGTTAATGAGGCACAGGTCCTGGACCAAGCGATAAGTACCATTTGGTTTCTTACTGGTAAGTTTGGAGTGTTGCAGGGAGAGTGGGTAAGAGTCATGAGGTTGTTAGAAAGGAGGCATTGTATGATGGGTTAACATCGGGAAGCAGCGAGGTCTGTAGGCCAGTTCTTCCAGGTCGGGTGAGAGAAGGGGAAGGAGCAGAGGTGCTGTGAGACCAAATGTAAGGGGTAAGGAGATTCCTAACTAATTTTAAATGTCTCTTCCCAACAGAGGGACCGGGCACACAGGGATTTTAAGGAGGAATGAGTAAAGGCTGGTACACCTGGGGCAGGTAGGCTTGCCATTAATATCCATGACTGAGATTGAGGAAGGATTGCTTAGCCCTGAAAATGAGGGCAGGTCAGAGAAGACAGCTTCTGTGGAAGAAGGACATTCACTCACTCGATACCTTGAGCAATACCCCAGGCTCGGCGAGGGTGATGGGGGTCCAGTCAGGGTCTCCTCAGACTTCAGCCAATCCCAGCAGGGCCAATGGGCGGGTCAGGAATTGGAAGGACAGTCCCTCCACGTGGAGACCCAAAGGGCCCGTCGCATTTCCAAGGACAGTGGGATTTCCAGTGTCCGCTTTGACCGCACGCCGGGCAGGGTTTGGTTGGAGTTTTAGGCCTGGGGCACTTCTGTGACCAGTGCCCTTCTCCGCACTTGAAGCAGGCACCAGGTGGCAGGCGTTGTTCCCACACACCCTTGCCCCACGCTGCCCTTCTGGGCCTGGGGGAATCGCCAGCCGCAAGGCTGCTACTAAGGCTTGGGTTGACTGCCTGCTCCTCACAGCTGTTAAAACCTTAAATGCCATATTCCCTAAATCTTGGACCGGGGTTTGAGGGCCTTTCTTCCGCTTTGTAAGCTTTTAATGGAAAGCATCAGTTAAGCAGCTTCAAAAGGTGCTGGCTTCTTGTCAGGCTTTTGAGTGATCTTAAGATGATCAAAACTGCCTCCTATATGGGAAATGGCCTGAAGCCAAGTCAGGAGACACTGAAGCCTTTTATTTTGGCAGGCAGGCCTGTCCCTACCTGCTTGATTGTTAATTTGATAACTTTAACCAGGTCTTTGTCTAGAAACCACCTACCTAGATCAGGGCGGGTCAAATGAACCTGGTCAGTGCTGCTGAACAGCGAGATAAATGCTTCCCTCTTATCTGCGGTTAGGGTGGAGGAAAGGATGGCAAAAATATCATGCCAGGACAAGTCATATGCTTGAGTTAAATACCGAAACTCCTTAATATAGGTGGAGGGATCGTTATAAGGGAGCCTAAATGCTTTTCAATCTGAGGTAAATCAGCGAGAGGAGGGAGCATGAACCGGACCACTCTCAGCCCTGGCCACTTCCCGGAGTGGACAGAGGACAAGGGGGTTCTGTGGTTGCATGTGCTAGCTAACCACGAGGCGAGTGTAGGAGCCGGGGGCAGCTCCGGGTGGCCAGAATAGGGAGAGGGGTGAGTAGGAGGGGAGACAAGGTGTTCAGGTAGGTCAGGGGGTGCAGAAGCAGGAGGAGAGGAGGAATTTTCTTTGGTCAGGAGGACGTGGGAAGGGGAGCAGGAACTAGAGAAAGGGACGGGAGCTCAGAGGAAAGGCGGCCTGGATGCAGAATCTCAGACTGTTTGTGAGTTGACTGGCAGAAATTGTTGAGATTTCAGAGGATATTGAAATCAAAAGTGCAGCGATTAAAGTTGTTACTTCCTGGAGCTCTCTGACCCCTCCCTCCTGCCAGGCTCAGGGTGGTGTCCATGGATTTGTGCTCTGCTTCCCTATCTGGGAGAGGCTGCGGTGTTGGCTAAGTGGAGGCTGAGCAGGGAGGGAGCTGGGAAGGAGGGAGAGACTCCAGGGAGTCTGAGGGGCTTGGCTCTGGGGAGGGGACTCCTCAGCCTTTGGGAGTTGAGGGGGTGGGTAGCAGAGGAGGTGGTGGTGAGGGGTACCTAGATTATGGAGGTGGCCTTACTGGGGGCGCAAAGGAGTCCTCGGGGGTCCGGAGAGAGACGGAAGGGGAGTACCGTCTGGGCCTCATTAAGAGAGTGGCCAAGAGGTCTTGAGCAGGGTGACAGGTCGTAGAGAGGGGCGGGAGTGAAGAAAGAAAATGACCTGAACATAAGGGACTTCTGATTATTTGAGGTTGCGGGGAACGTTAAAATCGAAAGTGCTATTTTCTGGCTCGTGCGACTCATTGTCCAATTGGTATTGAGGCCAAACTTGGTTACAGAAAAAGACCAGGCATTTAGGGCGGAGATCAGGAGCCAAACCCAATTCAGTAAGGTTGGCAGTAGGCACCCCAAAGGACTGTCCTTAGGGGGTTGGGACAGTGTCTCAAACGCAGGGGGTACGGACAGAGGAGGACATCCCCTGGTCCCCCATTAGCACCCTTCAGTCAGGAGGTGGCCCAGTAAACTGAGAGGCATCAGTCAGAGCGAGGGGCCCAGCAGGAGAGTCCTGGAAGGTTCCCTGGCGCAGGCTTGCGGTAAGCCGGCCCCCGGATCAGAGACACAATGGAGGAGGGTAAGGGGGGCCTGGCCTTATGGCCGGTAAAAATGGAGTTTAGTTAGGCCTTTGTTCAGGGTGAGTAAGGGAAGCAGAACATTTTAGAGAAAGCACTGCAGGGCCACAGACGCAAAACACACTAACAGGTAGAGACTCAAGACACACCCTCTGCTTCCAGTCCAGGCAGAAGGTACAGGGACTGCTCGCCTAGGAGGCCTGTTAGCAGCAGGAATCCCAGGAGGTAAACACAGAGACGCGGGCTGGAGGCCACATGAGAGAAGGTAGACACAGAGGAAAGATGGACACGAGAAACTGGCCTTATCGCCGCACCCCTTTCAGGAAAGGCAGTTATTTCCAGCTCTCTTGGTACTGGGGTTGTGGAATAAACCCCTGCAGCGGAGCCACGGTCAGGGCGTTCAGCTAGTTAGCCTCCCACCGACCCTTTGCTCCCGTGTGAGCTTGCTGGGCCTCGGTGTCCAGAGCAACAAACAAGACAGACGAGACAGAACGAACGTACAGAGAGAGATACTGACCAGAAGTCGCTCGTTCGTTCAGACAGGCTCCAGAGGTTTGAGAGGGGAGAGGGGTGGGCTGCGTCCCAGTCGAAGCAGGGCAGGGACAGCACGGAGCCCCTGTCCCTACCTCTCCCGGGTTTCACGCACCAAATGTAAAGCAGAACTGAGGGGCAGGGAGGAAGACGGACATAACTGACAGGGCAAGGGAGAGCAGAAACAAATAGCTTTATTGGGGGCGGGGGGGCTCCCGGATGAGGTTC
>NW_022107947.1:1636080-1646655 GCF_000313985.2 Echinops telfairi | reverse complement strand
GCAGGACGCGTGAAAATTTGTTAGAAATCGGGACTGTCCTGCTAAAAGCGGGACGCCTGGTCTGTTCACCTTAACTGGGAAATAAAGGCGTGGAAGGTAAGCCCCGCTGTCCTGTAAGCAAGTGAGGCCAGGCTGTTGGTTTTGTGGGGCCAGGGCTTGAAGCAGTAGTATATGGGAGCCTGCCTTAAAGCTTCGTTGATCTTCTCAAATTAATTACATGCCACAGCTTAAAATCCAACCAATATTCTTTGGAATCCAGCCTAGCAGTCCTAGAACAACAGATGGTTTCATTTGAGGGGAAGCCCCCGGGGCTGGATTGGCATGGCCCACAGCTGGGACTGAGCCTCGTCACTTCCTTGGCCTCGCTGAAAGTGCTCAGAAAGAAGTCAAAAGGAAGACGACCAGACTTTAATGAAACTTTCCATAGGACAGTTCACACTGGAGAAGCATAAAGATGTGATTACAACTTAAAATGAAATTGGTCACCTGCACAATTAAACAACCCTCCTGAAGTCCCACAAACGAGGCTTCATGGCAAATGATGAGAGCAGAGCTGCAGCTGTCGATGGGCAGTCTGGATCCAGCACTTCCAGACCCGGGGACCACACACGAGGGCCGCGGGCTCCTGTGTGCCACCGCTGTGTCCTCCTGCTGCTTGTGAGGCTGGGTGTGCCCAGGGCTGCATCCCAGCCACCAGGCTACAGGAGCAGCCTTTGCCCTGCGCCTTTCCGGTGCCACTGGAGCAACGAGGCTCACAGGAGAGATTGTGGAGCAGTGGAGGAGACCAAGGTGGGGCAAGTACACCTAAGCAGACTACGTACACTAAACCCACAACGGCGGTTTGGCTTTAGGAAATAAACATGCCCCCCACCCTACACGTCACACTGAACCAGGGCCAAGACACGTAACTGGTTTAATTCTATTACATTTATCATCACTATACACTGAGTAGAATACAGTGGATAAGCAAAGGTTCTCCACCATGGAGAGAGATTTGTGTTGCCACAAACTGTTTCTACCACCCACTGGTGTGGGAGGAATTCTAAGAACGCTTTCTTGTTCCAAAGAGCCACGTGACATGGCGTGAGGCCCTGCCTCAGCATAGGCTCTCCAAAGGAGATGCCACGTACCTGCTGGAGACCACGTGGCACACGGGAAACATCCCTGAAGAGCACAAAAGGGTCGGCGTTTGAAACAGATGTGTGTGGTAAGGCTGCAGCCGCATTTCTAACATACAAACAGGCACATTTACATCCCTGGTGATCAAGTGCATGATTCAAATGGGTCCAATCGCTTTTCTCAAAGAGCCTCCAAGATAGCATGTAAACATCAAGCAAGAAAAAGACTACAAGAACTTAAAGGAGAGGTGGATTCATCTCTTAAGCCAACAGTTGCCTGTCGGAAGTCCACTTCCCACAACAGTCGTTCCAAGAAGTTAAAGTGGCTCTTCCCCAGCGTTGCCACTGCCCGGCCTTTATTGTCAGTCATACCAGCTGCCCTCAGAGACCTGTGTGACAAACGAGACTGAGAAGCCACAGCGCTTTACCCCTCGAGGAAGCCGCCTCGAATCACAGGAGATGCCTAGATCCTCTTCATCTACACGTTAGTGTGTTGACACTGAGATGGAATCGGGTCAAGCGTCACTTCCTTAGGTAGAAAACAATCAGCACAGCAGTTTCATATGGCTTGACCAAATACAGTTAAGAATATTTTAAATCATGTTTCTATCTGTCCTTAGGACCCTGTTTGTGAATCAGGTGGCCTTCCCTCCTGCAACGGTGCAAACGAGGCTGTAGTAACGGCTGCGGTTCTAGGCTTGCACTGGGTGGTCCATGTGCTGAGGAACAGTTCTTACATGGAAACAGCTATGTGGCTACTGGAAAGTGCCATTTGAGACGAAGCTGGAACTTGCACCTTGGCGGGTTTACATGTTTACCCAGCCGCTGTTCTGCTACAAGAAAGGTGTGGGGTGGGGCCACTGGCCAGCAGGGAGGGTCACAGAGCCTCTGCTCCTGCACAGCTGCCTGTCCCTGTCACACACTTGACCCACAGACCTGGTGGGCTGGCTTCACAGGAAACTGCCCTCCCTTGGCCAGCGTATAGCAGACAGGAGGAGAAGGGTGAGGGACGAGGACCATGGGAACGGCTCAGTGAGCCGATGCTTATTCGGGGGTTCCTACTCTAAAAACTTGCAAGCACTGCCACCAAGCCACACCCACTGTTGTGGAGTCCACCTCAGCTCCGTGACCCCGCAGAGCAGAACCAGCCCGAGGGAAGCAGACAGTCGAATGCGTTCCCCGCTGCTCCAAGGCAACAGGCCGGCCAGGACCCTGGCAGAAATCACCGCCACAGTGGGATCAGAGCTCCAAATTTCAACCTGAGTTACAGCGAAACGGTTTGTACCTGTTTTTCTTGAGAGCACATTTTACAACAAAGACCACTAAACCCAAGACTGGAAAGTCTGCTGATTCACGGTGAGACCATTTCCCACGTGCTCCGCTCCGATAGGCCAGGAAGCAGCCAGCCTGGCTTCCTGCCACACGACACCCTGAGTGGGTGCACACGGCCCAGCTCCCACAACAGCAGCTGGGGGGCGGGGTGGGGTGTCAGGTGCTGACTCAAACAGGCAAAGGAACATCAAGATTTCTCTCTGCATTTTAAAACACCAAATGGTTGTGACCTCTGAACTTTTCCATACTCTCATCTCCCGATGGGGGAAAACAAAACTCAGTATCCCCAAAGCAAACAAGCACAACTGAAAGTCATTCCTGAATTTCCAGTGCAGGTACAACAGCCGTCTTATTGAATTAGTGCCAAGGGCAGCAGTCTGAGAAACCCGAGCAACTACCACCTGGTCTACCTAAGGATGCCTAGGTGCTCCCCATCAGGCCAACGGAATGGCCGCTAAGCAGTCGCCGATGCAGGGCCACAAAGGACATGCACACCGGTCCGGAGCCTCACTGCTCCCACTGCAGCGGGAAGGGCTGGGCGCCTCCTGCGGGAGCAACAGAAGCATTGACGTAAATGTGCCTCAGGGTGAACCAAAAACATGACTATAAAAAGGCAAGTAGAACTAAGTTCTCAACTCTACATAGAAAAACTGACTTCTTACAACTAAAGCAGCAAATCCGAGTGTCTGCCGAGGTTTTCTGGTAGAACAAGAAATAAAACAAAAATTGGTGCCCATATTCAATAAGTCACTACCATTAACAAAACTATAAATCCAAAATAGGGAATTGAAAAGTGCATAATGAAATTAACTCTCGGATCAAGTATTTATGGAAAATTGGAAATGTTTGTCCGGTATCGTTGATGGATAATGACGGAGAGGAGGTATTAAAGTTTATCCGCTCCAGTTTTGGCCTGGCGTTCCACGTAGAACAGGATGTAGGCCTTGGCCTTCACCACGGTCTCTTCCTCAGTCAGTGTTACAGTGCTGTCATTGAAATGGAACCAGCGACCTTCGTGAGCTGCAAATGCTGTGTAATGCCCAGAGCCGACCCTGTAAAGAAAAGGCAAGAAAAGTCGGGGAAAAGGGGAACAGAACGCAAAAGCACAAAACATTGGTGAAACCGTATCATCCTTAAGACACACAACACAACCTAAGAAATGCTAATGATGGACTGCTTATGTGCAACCAGAATCTCATGGGATTTGATTCCTGGACTGCCAGGTTTAAGGTCATGCTTTTGTTTTGTCTTGAATCATTTTACTGGGGGCACTTACAGATCTGATCACAATCCATACATCCATTGTGTCAAGCACATTTGTACATTATGTTGCCACCATCATTTTCAAAACATTTTCTACTTAAGCCCTTGGTATCAGCGCCTCATTTACCCCCCTTCCTCACCCTCCCTTCCCTCCCTCATGGACCCTTGATAATTTATAATTTTTTTTTCATGTCTTATACCAACCTGTCTCCTCCCTTCACCCACTTTTCTGCTGTCCATCCCACTGGGAAGGGGTTATATACAGATCACTGTGATCGGTTCCATCTTTCTTTCCCCTTCCCTCCTGGTATCGCTACTCTCATTATTGGTCCTGAGGGGTTTTATCTGTGCTGGATTCCCTGTGCTGCAAGCTCTTCTCTGGACCTGTGCACATGTGCTAATCTAGCCAGATTTGTAAGGTAGGATTGAGGTCATTATAGTCGGGGGAGCAAGCATTAAAGAACTAGAGGAAAGTTATAGGTTTCATCATTGCTACACTGCACCCTGACTGGCTCGTCTCTTCCTTGTGACCCTTCTGTAAGGGGATGACCAATTATCTACAGATGGGCTTTGGGTCTCCATTCCTTGGTCCTCCTCATTCACATCGATATGATATTTGTTCTGGGTCTTTGATGCCTGATAACTGATCCCATCGACACCTCGTGATCACACAGGCTGGTGTGCTTCTTCCATGTGGGCTTTGTTGCTTCTCAGCTAGATGGCCACTTGTTTTATCTTCAAGCCTTTAAGACCCCAGATGTCACACCTTTTGATAGCGGGGCACCATGAGTTTTCGTCACACCACATTTGCTTATGCACCCACTTTGTCTTCAGTGATCCTGTCAGGAAGGTGAGCATCACGGAATGCCAGGTTATTCGAACAAAGTGTTCTTGTGTTGAGGGAGTACTTGAGTAGAGGCCCAATGTCTGTCTGCTACCTTAATACTTAACCTATAACTATATATACATAGATCTATTTCCCCATCATCATATATAAATACATTTACATATGTACATGCCTATATTTAAACTTCTATAAATGCCCTTTGCCTCCTAGTTCTTTCCTCTATTTCCTTTTACTTTCCTCTTGTCCCACTATCATGTTTGGCCTTCATTTGGGGTTTCAGTAATTCCTCTTGGCTACATTGCCCTTGACTAAGCCCCACCAGGCTTAATCAATTTTAGATCACTCGTTCCCTTGTCCCTGGGTTTGTTGACACCACTTAAGGTCGTGTTTTCATGGGACGTTCGGGTTAGCTGGTCTAATAACATGTTAGTGCTTCTGTTCTTCCTCCCTAGTTTGTAGCACAATGCTTCAGGTCTTAGGAGCTTACAAGCAACCACTCAAAGTACAACAACTGATCTCAGGTCACCTGGGAACAACCTAAGTGAGAGCGGTGGAAGTTATGGACCTGCCCTCAGGAACAGCTGCCCCCTTTGCCAGGTCCCCAGGGCTACCATTCCTGAGCATTTTGATACAAGTTCCGATAGAAGAACCTGATCACTAAGGGGAAAAATGTAGAACAGAAGTTCAAGTTCTCATGGGGTCCATGCATTCTAGAGCAGGGGTCCTCAAACGTTTTAAACAGGGGGCCAGTTCACTGTCCCTCAGACCCGTTGGAGGGCCAGACTATAGTTTTAAAAAACTGAACAAATTCCTACGCACACTGCACATATCTTATAGTAAAAAAACAAACGGGACAAAAACACCCAGTGGGCCGGATAAATGTCCTTGGAGGGCCGCAGTTTGAGGACGCCTGTTCTAGAGCCGTAGAGACTGGGTAAATAAACTCCTTAAACTATTGCCCAGCGATCATCTTTAAACCAACGCTGTGCCCTTGAAGTTTTCTTAAAACCAAGTACAAGTTTATCACAAGTACAGAATGTCTGCCTTGAGTACTGTTTCTTTAAGAACTATGTGGGGTCAAACAGGTGGCATAGGGGCTACTTGCTGGGCTGCTAACGGCAAGGTCAGCAGTGTGAAACCACAGCTGCTCCGATGGACACAGGGCTTCCTACTCTTCCTGTAGGGCTATGAGTCCAGAGAGAATCAACTCCACGGTGAGAGTTTGGGATGTTTTGTGCGATTTGTTTTGTTGGGGGTGGGGCTGTTGGATTGGAACTATCAGATAGGAAACTTCCCAGATAGTGAGTTTGTGTTAATGAGGGAGGAGGGTGTGATGCACTCCTTTGGGGGACCCTTTACCTTGGGTTTTGAGGGGAAGAGTTAGGAATTTTCCCTGGGTCCTGAAGGATTACCTTTGCCTTTGCTTTATATGCAGGGGTGCTTACTTTTGTCCAGGTGCCATTTCCTGAGTAAAAGTGGTTTGACACCACGGCTTCCCTGTGGTTGGTGTGCACTTTGCAGAGATTGGTCAATTGACTATGTAAATGAAGTGACTATATTAAAAATATGTATATATTGCCAGTGAGTTGATTCCAATTTCTAACCCTACAGTGACAGAGCAGAACTTCCCATAGGCTGCACATCTTCATGGAAGCACACTGCCACATCTTTCTCCTGCAGAACGGCTGGTAGGCTCAAACCATCGACTTTCCATTCGCAGCCCAATGCTTTAACCATGTGCCACCAGTGACTGTACCCACACTCGGAAAGACCTTTTCTTTCGGGTTTCTGAGACTAAATCTACCGGGGCAGGCAGTCTCTTCTTTCTCCTGCAGAACAGCTGGTGGGTTCTAACTGATGACCCATGGTTAGCAGTCTATATCACTTAACTACAGTAAGTGTGTGGCCTACCAAGAAGGGGTGGGTCAGTTTGTGGCCCTGGTGGGTGGACCACGCCTTGACATGGAGTGGTAGCCAGAAGCCGACAACCCCACAAATGTTTGAAGTAGCAGGAAACTGCAGACAGGAGAAAACGGGAAAAGAGGCAATGGTTCTCAATGCCATCGAGTTGGCTCCTACCCATAGCAACCGTATAGGACAGGGTGAAAGTGCCTCTACGTTAAAGCAGGCAAAAACTCTCAAAACCAAACTCACTGCCGTCAGTCGCCTCTCACTCAGCAACCCTGTAAGGCAGGGTAGAGCTGCCCCTGGGCTTCCCGAGGCTGGAGCTCTTGACAGCAGGGTCTGTTAACGGCGGAGGCTGTGAGTCCTGGTGTCAGAAGGCAGGGCTGAGCAGAGCTGCCCGAGGACCGGGAGGGGCCTGCACAGCTGATGCTCTCCTGCTCCAGGAAGAGAGACTTTGCCCACCTGCTTTCTGTTCCTAAGGTTCCTGTGTTGTCTACTGGCTGGGCCCGATCCCAAGCTGTACTGCTACTTCCTTTAAAATCCACTGTACTGTGGGTTGTGTGCGGCCACTGCCAGGAGCAATGGGACCTGGAAGAGAGCTCGTGCATGGAGGGGCAGTGGTGTCAGAATTGACAGAAGGTTGGAGGGTGGAGGTGTGTCTGACAAGTTCTGACAGTGCTGCCCCTGCCAGTTTACAAAGTTTCACACATGGAAGAAAGTGGCCGGTGTCCCGAAATTGCACCTGCAGAAACTGTTGGATCGGTGTATTTTATGTATGGCCTTCACACAAAACATGCAATCCATGTATGTACATATGCACACATTCAAAACATACATGAAAAACCATGTACTGCGGCCTGGGCGGGGCCAGCCCACCAGACACACTCACCCAGACCCATGGTGCACCACGACGGCAGCCAGGTCGTAGAGGCAGCTCTCCGGCCCGCTGTTCTCAGGCTACAGGAGAGACAAGGCACGCAGGCTGAGCCACGAGCAGTGTCACTGAAAGTGACATCCCCGACTCGACCCCTCCCTTGTTCACAAGAACCGCACTTTAACCCAGTTAACAAAGGTAACCACCTTACCTCTAATAAGTAGCATTTCATGTCTAGACCTCTCAGAGGAAATTCTACGTATGTGTCAACTTTGTTTCTTAAATAGGCTGTCCAGTGGAATCTTTTCAAATGTAAGCATAGCACCTGGGTGACAGGGAGGGACAAAGAATATGAGCAGACATCTACCTTACCTGCCAACCGCCATTCACTACTTGACAATGTCTCTCAAAAGTATTTTCTGTTCCCTACTCACTCACTGATACTGCTTTCTCCTGTACACATCTTAAGTACTCTCAGGGTTCGGCTTTTACTGGAAACCCTAACGGCCGTTACAGAGCAGAGCCGCGACCACAATCGTCTTCGTACCAGGAGTACGCTTCTCCTTCTCTAGAAACTGCATCGGGACTTGGGATTTCAACACTTACCTTGGGTAGCTTTTGAATCCAAAACTTTTTAGTGGACTTTTGTTTCTTTTTACATTTATGGCACATATATAGCTCTGTCTCATCAAGTTCTTCTAAGTCAGTAAAACTCCGAAGACAATCTGCAACAAAACGGATTGTGGCCGCATTAAAACCGGGTAGAGGTACTCACTGTACTGTGGGGGCCAAGACTGGAATTGAGGATTATAGGTTCAAGCCTTGTAAACGTCTGCTGCAAAATGAAGACAAACTACTGTGCGCATGTGAAGCCCAGACATCGTGCCTGAAGTGTGGTGATAATTAGTAGCAGATGACATTGTTGTTGTTTGTTCTATTGATGAAATAGCTAGACTGGAGAGCACCTGTATAAATGGTATGCTGACGAAATAAAGGGTCCAATAGCAATTGTATATCAGTATCCTAGATATGGAGGCGAAAGCGCCAGTTCATCAGAGTCAAATTCAGGTTAACCCTTTTCACAGACCCAATGTATTAAATAATGAACACAGATTACAGATGGCTACTGCATCAGCCATTATCTTCCTACTAAAGCACCCACCAATCAGGAGCCCTGGTGGCAAAGTGGTTAGTCACTGGGCTGTGAACCTCGGGCTTGATGGGCCAGCACGTGCTCCACTCCACACACACACACATTTTAAAAGAGAGAGACAGCTATATAGCGAGCATGCATATATCCTTGCCATTCACTGACAGAGCACTAGCCAGCTAAGGATCTGAAAAGGACCCTGAACTGCACAGCACTATGAAAGTTTACAGCAGCACGAGGGTGACCTTCACCTCAGCTCACAGGGGAAGTGAGAAGACTGGCTCTCCCCAGCATTCATCTCTCGGGAAAGCTTTGTTTTTCTCCACTTACCTTCACATGTCTCATTAAGGATCCCAAGAAGCTGCCAAAATGTTTTATTGGCATTTACTGTATTACATGCGGGGGAATGTGCCACGGCGGTTTTGAAACCCTTTACAACATTCTCAGGAGTTCCGTGGCATTATTTCACAATGGCCGTCTTCTTCCGCCTCACAGACTGTACCTGCTAGAGCAGCCCCTGTGCAGAGCAGAGGGTGCAAGCAGTTTGCTGACGTTATCAGAGCCCCTTGGTGCATTATGTGACTTTTATTTTAAACAGCCGTCGCTGGAAAGTATGCTTAAGTTAATAAAGATTTAGTTTTACTACAAAATATGTACACAATTATCAAGGAGACACAAAACAGATTTTGTTTAAAGAATCCAAGTAATGTATGTATAAAATAAATTACTTCCTCCTGAAACTTACGCCCCCCCACACACACAAAAAAAAATCAAGTACTTCCAAGGAGAATCTTTTTAGTCCATGACTTGCTCCTTAAACTATCAAGTTGACTCCAACCCCGAGGGCCCTTGCAAGGCAGGGAAGAGCTGGCCCAAAGGGGGTTCCAAGACTTGAACCTCTACAAAGCAGACTGTCACATTGCCGCTGGTGGGTTTGAACCACCGATCTTTTGGTTATGCAGCCAAGTCTTAACCCACCATGCCACTGGTTACATAGTGCAATTTATGAAACCAATGTCCTAACGGAATTTTTACGACTACTGTGAAGAGGATCTTTTGCTATGTATAAAAAGGCAAGTGTTTTGGTCTACTTTTTCTATTTCCACCCTACTAAACTTTTTAGCTCAATATTTAAAAGAATTCGAGGAGACTCCCTGCGCAGTGCCACTCTGCAGAGGCCAGGCTGCCCTTGCCCCCATGGCTTTCTGCTCCCAGTGGCAAGTAAGGTGGGGCAGAACTGCCCATGTGGGTTTCTGAGACTGAATCTTCATGGAAGCAGAAAATCTTAGCTTTCTCCAGAGGAGCAGCTGGTGGATTCGAACTGCTGACCTTACAGTTAGCAAGCAGCCCAGCACATAACCATTAAGGCCTGGCAGCGATTGTTAAAAATCCTCTTATTTTCCAACCAAGTTTCTTGTCGTGTTCTAGAAATGCAGTCACCTCAACTGCGCGTGCTGCTCCTTCCTTCCTCCATTCCTGACTGGCGTCTCTGTTGTGTGTGCTGCTATGGCCTGTGCTGGATGGCACTAGTAGCACCAGGCCTGCTGGTGATTCGCGATTTTAATGGGCAATTGCTAGTGCTTCACCAGTAAGCAGGATGTTCGCTGACAGCTCCGGATACACAATCCTCACAAATGAACACTGCTTTTCAGAGCCAATCAAGAGTATCCACCCCCTCTTTAATTAGTAATGGATTTAAATTAATAAATAATAATTTCTAGTATTAATCATCCTTGCATTGTTAGAATAAATCCTGCTTGATCTCAGTGTGGTATTGCTTTAGGATGGTGGATTAGTGGACTTTGTTTGCTAATATTTAAGACTTTTGATCCACAATATGCATATTAGGTTTTAGAACTGGGAGGATTTCAGCTCCCCATAATATGTGTACTTTTAGTTTAAAAACTTCAATCCTCAGGGGTCTCTTTCGCCATCACCTTTTCTTTGTAAATGAAAACAAAGCTTAACAATTATAGACCCTGGGCATTTATAGAGGTCTAGATAAAGACATATACATATGCTGGGGAAATAGATCAATGAGCCTGTATTTATAGATTTAGTATTAAGGTAGCAGAAGGACATTGGG
>NW_022107947.1:1633171-1635113 GCF_000313985.2 Echinops telfairi | reverse complement strand
GAGGGGAAAAATGAGGACCTAATGCCGGGGGTTTAAGTGGAGAGGAAATGTTTTGAGAATGATGAGGGCAATGAATGTACAAATGCACTTTATACAATTGATGTGTGTATGGATTGTGATGAGTTGTATGAGCCCCTAATAAAATGATTAAAAAAAACAAAAAACACTTATAGATCCCAAAACACACAGTTCCTGCATAAACTAAGAAATGGGTATAAATTAACTAAATTCAGCACAAAGTCAAGAACAGAAGTGTCAAGCAAATACCCCAAACCCAGACTCACCCCAACCCTATGCTAAACCTGCACCCCGACACTGCCATCAAGTCAATCCCCACCCATACTGACTGCAGAGCAAGGAGAACTGCCCAGAGGGTTCACAAGGCTATACATCTTGGCAGAGCAGACTGCCACTTCTTTTTTCCCACACAGCAGCTCGTGCGTTCTCCGGGGCGCCTCAATTGAGCATGTTGGCAAGCAAAAAGAAAACGAGGCTGTCAGGGAACTGGCAGGGGCGGGGACAGCGAGTGTTACTGCCGAAGGGACACTAAGTTTGTTTGGGGAGAGCTGAAGCTTCTAGAAATGTACCTGGAGAATGTAATTACTATCACCTGAAATGGCTAGACCACAAATGGGCAAATATGAGACTAAACGTCACAAGGTTTTCCAAAGAAAAACATCTTTTGAAGGTTACTGGGGGTAAGAGCGGAGGCAAGGGAAACCAGGAACTGCCAAGTAAGAGTATTATCTTGGATGAAGGCAAGGCAGCACAGCCCCTGGGAGAGGTTGGCACAACATGACAGAGCAAAGGAGTGCATTAGGAGGTATGCGAAGAGTCAAAGGCAATAACAGTGGCTAATGCTATTACATACCCAACCTGCAATAACAGTAATAACAAACTAATCATTTACGAGTGATACTTAGGTAGTTCCCTAAAGCTGAACAGGTATGGGATGGCATATGGGAGTGCACATAAAGGTCCAATGAGGATATTTCTACATGTGTTGGTACTGCTGCAATTATATCCAGGTATATACTAGAACACACAGGGGCAGGTTCTGAAGACTGCTGCCCATGACTAGATTTTGGGAGGGAATGTCACTGGGCTTGAGAGTTGAGGACCGAAGGTCTACTGGCCTAACAGGTCCTCAAGGACGATGTTCTACGTCCTATATTGGTAGGTAGCATTGAGTCTTAAAAGTTTAAGAGTCTACGTATGACCTCCTCCCTGGGGGACGGACAACAGAAAAGTGGGTGAAGAGAAATGTTGGACAGTGTAAGATGACAAAATAGTAATAATTTATAAATTATCAAGGGTTCATGAGGGAGTGGGGAGAGGGAAGGGAAAAATGAGGAGCTTATAGTAGAAAGCAAATGTTTTGAGAATGATGAGGGCAACAAATGTACAAACGTGCTTGATACAATGATGGATGTATGGATTGTGGTAAGAGTTGTACGAGCCCCCAATAAAACGATTAAAAGAAAAAAGTTTGAGAGTCACCATCCAAGACAGTGGTTCTACACCTTCCTAATGCCTTGCTTTTTGTGCATGTTATTATCTCTGCAGCTCTAGCTAGGTAAGATGGGCGGGATAAACAAGCTGGAGGAGAAAACAAGGGGATTAATGATTTCGAGGGTGCATGGGAGACAGGGAGGCAGGTGAAATGAAGTGGGTGTTAACAAACCAAGGTACAAGTGACCCAAAATCAATGGAGAGGAGGGTGTAGGAGGCCTGGTAGGGCTTGATCAAGGGCAATGTAACAGAAGAATTACTGAAATCCAAATGAAGGCTGAACATGACAGTGAGACAACAGCAAAATAAAAGGAAATGGAGGAAAGAACTAGGAGGCAGAGGGCATTTATAGGTCTAAATACAAACGTGCATATGTAAATATATTTATACATGATGGTGGGGAAATAGATCTATGTGCATATATTTATAA
>NW_022107947.1:1630938-1632702 GCF_000313985.2 Echinops telfairi | reverse complement strand
CTCACTGCCTCACCCAGTGACTCACTCTCACTCATTCACTGACTCTCACTGTCTCATTCAATGTCTCACTCTCTCATAAGAAAGAGCTGGAAACACAGGGAATCCAGGACAGATAAACTCCTCAGGACCCAGAGAGTAGATATACCAGGAGGGGAAGGGGAAGGTTGGGGGAGAAGGGAGAACCAATGACAATGATCTACGTATAAACCCCTTCCCTGGAGGAGGGACAACAGAAAAGTGGGTGAAGGGAGACATCAGTCAGTGTAAGACACAAAAAAATAATAATTTACAAATTATCGAGGATTCATAAGGAAGGGAAAGTGGGTGAGGGAGGGTGAAAAATGAGGAGCTGATACCAAGAGCTCAGGTAGAAAGAAAATGTTTTATGAATGATGGCAACAACTGTACCAATGTGCTGGACAAAATGGATGGATATGTGTTATACAAGCCCCCAATAAAATGATTAAAAAAACATTCTTCATCACACTTTCACTTGCTGCACTTTCATTTTTTAAATCATTGAAATAATTTCAATCCTCCTCTTGCACTAACCCAAACCCGAAGCCTGCCATTAAACTGATTCTAACTCAGAGACTCTACAGCAGCAGTTCTCAACCTGTGGGTCACGACCCCTTTGGAGTCACCTGATTCATAACAGCTGCAACATCACAGTTATGAAATAGCAATGAAAATGATTTTATGGTTGGGGCTCACCCCAACATGAGGAAGTGTGTTAAAGGGCCGCAGCATTAGGCAGGTTGAGAAGCACAGCTCTACAGAGCTTCCAGGCTGTGGAGCTGTCAGAGCAGACAGCCTCATTTTTCTCCCACGGAGCAGCTAGTGGGCTTCTCAAACCACTGATCTTGAGGTTAGTAGCCCAGCACCTGGAGGGCACATTAGGAATCTGCTCAGACTTGGGGACCTCCTTGTGCCCTGAGCTTGCCTCCCCCACGGCTCCCTAGTTCAACACCTATTTCTTCCATTTGCCTTCTTGCTTATCATTCCCAACCTACCTCCCCTGCCCATTCCCCTCATCCGAGCAACTACTGACCGCGGGAAGCCTACAGAAAGAGGCCAGCTCTGCAGCCAGGGGACGAGATGCACACAGTCTCCCTTCAGCTCACAGGAAGACGGCGGCGACAGAGGGGTTCCACTTAGTAAACCAGGAAGGTCGTCAGTTCATTTGCCTCCTTTCTTAAATGGAAGGAGTAACATGTTCCAATTGGCCTAAGGAGGGAAAGCTAAAATACATTTCCAATTCTGGACAAATTTGGGCTTCCACCTTGAAACCTGCCACTGAACTCATGCCTCTTTTACCCCAACAGTTTCACTGGCATACAGTTCAATACTAGTTCAATCACATCAGGAAGAGTTGTACAATCATCATCACAATCAGTTTGAGAACATTGTCTTCATTCCTGTACTCGTTATTAACTCACTTCCCGTAAACCTCGCCTGCCTTACCTTCAAGGGACCTTTAATTCAGTTACTGTCTCTTATAGATTTATCTGTCCTGGATTTCACATATAGAGAAACATTAAAAAACAAACAACAAAACGAACCAGATTAACAGAAAAACGGATTGAAACCTCAATCAAAAAGAAAGCAGAAAATATTAGAAACTAGAATAAATTTAAACGGGTAAAGGAGATCAAATAACAGGGTGCTAAATTCTAAACCAACAACAGCTGCAACAATCCACCTGCCAGTGAATTCTGCATGCTAGCAAGGCTATTCACATCCCTGGTTCACCAGGGGCTTAAT
>NW_022107947.1:1621835-1629831 GCF_000313985.2 Echinops telfairi | reverse complement strand
AGAAGGCAAGACACCTGGACAAAGAGCATCTGACTCTTCTAAGCAGGGGATGTCCTGGTATTACAAAGCCCCGACAAAGCACTATTCAAACACGGCAATTCACAAACTGGGATCCAGGAGCAGTGTCTTCTGTTTGACTATTGTCAACATTATTACAAGTCTAGAATTTTTAAAAAGTGCAGTCAAAATCCAATTTAAATTACTTGAGGCTGATTCCTTCAATACTTTAATTTTTCCTGTTTTCCTGCCTAAATGGTCAAATATGTGTTTTCTGATTAAATCAGCATGTATTCACATCCTCTAGACATAAGGAGCTAATGATCCGACATTTGACATGAGGCCTGTTGTGTTATTTCTGGTGTAGGATATATTGTAAGAGAAGTGCATGGACGGATGGGCTTCTGGGTTCCTGTCCAGAGAAGGTCCTCTGCCCTGGCTGGTAGGGTGGGAAAGGGCTGACGCACTGACTCAGTGGTTTCCTGTACATGGCTTCACTCTCAGTTCTTCCACCCTTGAAGCGACGTTTCAGAGTCTCCCCCTGAAGGAGTGCCAGAACCACAAGCAGGGGTGCCGTAAGTCAGAACACTGCCGTGCAGCAAATGCACAGATCACCGTGACACAGAGAAGCAGTCTGTCCTCTGACCGCGAGAGTGTTGTCTCCACTGGTCTATTCATTGGAATGCTCAGAAGTGCGGGAAGATTCCCTAACTGTGCCATCCGGCACAACGGCAACAGTCACACGCGGCCACTGAGGGCTCGAAATGGCAGGGAAACGAAGCCTCTTGTTTGCCTTTAATGAACTAAAATGTAGTAGCCAAGTGTAACTGCTGGTTGTTGTGTCGGACAATGATGCTCTAGATCAGTAGCAGCTCTGTTTAAAAGGTGCTACACTCACATATGTACAGCGTCTTTTACTTCAGTGCCTCAAAACCCAGCGTGCATTTGTCATTTCACTCACGGCAGCAGCCTGAAAACGAGAGCAACGCGACTCTCCATGAACACGTGACACGAGTAGTCGCCCTCAGCACAGCTGTTTCATGATGGAACAGATGAGCTCTTCCTCCTTGTAACGACTCACGAAAAAACCCGTAATTGTAGTGCTGAGCAGCCCATGCCTTTATGTCGTGAGTGAAAGTTTTAATCCGGCCCTCTGCTTTGATTAAAGTTATTCATAAGCTTGGGGGGAGAGGGGGAGTTCTCCCAAGGTAAAGGCGAATCTTAATAGTCTTGCAGTTTTTAAATCAGGTTCCAGTCTTGGCCACCTGTTTCCTGTGCTCTCAGTAAGAGAGCTCCCAAACCGTGACTCAGAGAAAACAAATGCCGCCATGACTTACAGAGCTTGGCAGACTGCCGTCTCCTTCCGTGGTCCTACAAGAGCCTGAATAAAGTCGCCCTCACTTGATCGGAAAGTGTTTTGTTATAGACTTTCAATTTTATAACAAGTATTAAAAAGGAGAAAATGACAGGAAATATTTTTTGCTTGACCTAATAATATCTTGGGAAATTCTTATTAAATGAAGCTTTTCCAAGTATGAAAAGAAATTCAGTCTTAATAAGCCACAGCATCCATCCACTGGAGGGTACAACCACAGACCGTGCCAGGAGGAACTCAGACTTACGCAGCTATTTAAGTTGGGGGAGCGGCGCAAAACATACTCTTTGGGGGTGTTTTTACCTCGCAGTGAACAAACCGGTCCATTTTCTTGATTCTTAGAGCGCTTATTTCTGAATTGACTTGGAATATCTAATGAAAGGTCTTAAAAGAAGGAAAACAAAGAATTGTCAAAAAGCATGTAACTATCCTCAATGAAAAACATCTTCAAAACCAGGTTTACTTCTAAAGCTTCACTGCATGTCCACAGACCAGCGAGCTCTTACCTAGGAAAGGGTCGAACTTCCTGGACTCTGTCCCACATATGAGACAGTTCACCTCGTTTTGGAGAATCCCACCAAATACAGCTGTGACGACAGTCCATGCTCCATGTCTTAAAAAAAAAAAAAAAGGAAACTAGCTCAGTGAAAAGCATTCTTTTAACAGTTGAAAAGGTAAACAAATTATTTGTAAAAGATGAAATGAAAGAAGAAAGCAAGGCGCCCTCACCACGCCCCTCTTCAATCCCACCACTTTCTCGGGGAGTAGCCGACACACAGGATGGACATACAGGCCGCTTCTGGTTTCAGGGTCAGTGCTCGTCATGAACAAAGACAACACACCAAAAATACCTTGGAAAATGAAGGGCTACACAGAATTCCTTCATGCTGATGCTCACGCTGCTACATTTAATTAAATCGAAAACAGCTTTACTGAGAAACAATGCCTCTAAAAACTCACCGTAGTTCTTCTTATAACCTCTTCCATGGAGGAAAAAAATGCCCATCAAACTTTGGGTTATAATTATATTCTATTTATGTGGCATTGATTTCAACCGTTACTTAATTAAACAAGGTCCATAAATAAATTTTGAAATTGCTGCTTTATTTACCCCATATGCCCACTGAGTCTTTAACACTGACTGCTCATTCAGGCTCTTCCACTGACGGCTCAGCGGCCCTCAGGCGATTTCGACTTCTGGCCGTCCCTGGGGTGTCACAGCAGAACTGTGCTCTGTGGGTTTTCAGCGGCCGACTGTTCAAAAGATCACCAGGACTTTCTTCTGCGGCACCACTGGGCTCAGACCCCACAATCTCTTTGTTATTGGCCAACATTAACTGCTCACACCAGGAACTCCCTTGTGCTGCTAGAGTGCTTTCTGTTGGCACTAATGATAATCCACGGACTAAATAGCAGAGATTTGCCAGTTATTTCTCCCATATCACCCCACCCCACCGTTGGCAGGTGTGTTCAGATGAACGAACACAAATGTAACACAAATTACTTTTTCCTAGTCTTAGTGAATAGGATTCTTCCATCATAAAGACCTCCTCCAATGAATTTAAGAAAAAATATAAGGGAACCTGAACTCAGAACCTTTGGGGTAAAGTTATTCATTTCTAGTTCATTAATGGGATTTGCCGTGACCACTCTTTGAAATACCATGAAATGGTGTGAATTCGTACGGAAAACTCATTAGGCTGTAAAGTTGCTCGCTAGTAGTTTCACAGTTTAGATGCTTGGCTGCTAACTGAAAGGCTGGTGGTTAGAACCCACCAGCGCAACGCAGGAGAGAGCGGTGGCATCTGCTTCCATAACAGAGTACAGCCCCAGAGCCCTTTGGGGTAGTTATAATCTGCCCTATAGGGTGGCTATGGGCCAGCCCCGACTCCACGGCAACAGTGTGAGTGATACACAGCCCAGGCTGCCTGCGCATGGACGACGCTCACCCTCTCACTTTGCACTTTGAGTACGAGCGTGCCACCATCAGCTACACACTGAAGTGGTCACACTATTCTCAATTTGGAGCTGGCAGTCACTTGACTGGTCATACAGGCCCCCGCTCTTCTGAACCGGATTGGAACTAGAATCAGAGCTACTAGGAGATTGAATATGAGGCCGAGCCGAGGGTGCCTTGATTTGTTTAAAAGCACCTAGTCTCACTAAAGCAGCCCTGGTGGTACAGTGGCTGCATGGAAAAGTTGGCGGTCTAACCCTGCCAGCTGATCTGCAAGAGAAGGCAGGGCAGTCTGCTCCCATGGAGATTTCCAACCTTGGAAATCCTGCGGGTCATGTGACTCAGCACTGACAGCAGCACTTCGGAGCCCTGTGGTTTCTGTTGCTGAGTCTTGGAAGCACGGACTACCAACAGGACTGCTGTAGTCCCTCTATGCTACCGCCCCACCTCTTTCTTTTCCCAGGAATCTGTCTCTAAGCCCCTTTCTGTACAGCTCAGCATTGACAGAACGATTCACAAATTAGGTCAAAAGGAGACCTCTGCTGATCAAAATCTAGGCTGAACTGACAGTAAACCATCATTGCCTCAAGCACAATAAATGGCTGATCTCAATGTAGATTTTAAGCTATTATTAAGAAGGAAAGCAATCCAAAAGGTGTTTTTTTAAAAATTCAGCTTGACGAGCAAAAAATAAAGAATGAAAATTCTGAGCACTTAAAATTGCCTTAGTATCATTAAGGAACAGCTAAGCTTTAAAAAAAATTAAGTTCAAATTTCAAGACCAAAGTAAGATTTTAAGGATAATTCACATTCAAGGTCATTTACATTTTTGCTTTTAGTGAACACACACAATTAATTTGATACCCAGAACCAAAACCACTACCATCAGGTGATTCTAATTTACACTAGGGTTTCAAAGACTGTGAATCTTTAGGGGGGCAAACAGTCTCCTTTCTTCCAGAGTAGCTAGTGGTTCTGAACCACAGACCTTGTGGTTAGCAGCCCAATGCTCACCTGACAGTGCCACTAGGGCTCCTTTATTTTGGTACAGCATATGAAAACCAAGTCTTGTACCCATTCTACAACAGATTTGG
Organism: Echinops telfairi; assembly: GCF_000313985.2. Taxonomy (NCBI): domain Eukaryota; kingdom Metazoa; phylum Chordata; class Mammalia; order Afrosoricida; family Tenrecidae; genus Echinops; species Echinops telfairi. The sequence goes on along the minus strand of NW_022107947.1, from coordinate 1,625,408 downwards.
GAGAAAATCTTTAAAATGCTTAGTTGCACATATACTTTCTATTATTTCTTCCAACTGACAGTAATAACCACCATTAACCCAGGAGCTGTGGAGCCTTTTCTGAGGCCCAGCAACTCCACTGTACAAAGTGGAATGGTGTCTCAGAGCACCAGGGCCGAATGGCCCCCAGCGTTCCAGGGACGGTGTCCCACAGGGTCCCCAGCTGAGTTTCTACAGTTGGTCCCAGATGGAGAGTTCCAGGGGTTTCTTCTCAGGTTTCTCTGAGGACTTGAGCCACTAACCTTTTGTTTGCATCAAGCATAGTCCCCATGTGCACCCACCGGGCGGGCCTTCCAAACACGGGCCAGCCCAACACGCCGACACAGATGTCTCTGGAAGGAGTGCATGTCAGTCCTCTCAGTCCCAAAGTTCAAGTGCACCCAAGTTTCAGCAAAGAGCCGAGAAACCCTCACTTTCTGGAACATACTTATAGCACACAGTAACACCAACAGAACCGTCTGAAGCTACTACACCATTAAAAGGAATCAAACTCTTACATGCAACATTTGTTACTGGCAGACATAGACGAGTTCTCCTGCAGAATTGTTGAACGGGAAACACCATTGAAACCGCCCTGGAGCTCCAGGTGTAGGTGGTCCAAAAGGTAGCGCATAAACTCGTGGGCGTCCTGCTGCTGGTAACCCCTATAAGCAAGAGACACATGCCGTCACTGGGGCAGCTCTGCTGCCGGGGCCTGCACCCCCACTTGCCTTACATTTGCATGGGAAGCTCCCTTTCAAGAAAAAGGCCCAACACTTAACAATACGTTTGAAGATTACAGAGTATTCCAGATAATTGGCCATGTAGCGATCTCCTGACCCCTCACTTATCCAAGTCCCTGGAGGGCTCCGAGTCTTCCCTGTGCCCACTGAGCCATCCAGAAGATGCTCAAAGGGCAGACCTGCACAGCACAGCTTTCCCAGAAAACTAGTCTAGTGGGTGTATGCCCTCAGCTCCCTTTCCTCCTGTCAGAAGGCAGGAGCTGCTACTGTGTCCTCTACCTCTAGGAGCACGGCCCACGTGAGACCAGGAGCCTCCGCTGTTCCAGATACACGTGTGGGTTTCTGACGTTTACCAGAGAGCGTACAGCCCTCACTCTGAGTTCTTCTGATTCTGACTACAGATGTTTACAATTCCATTTGAAAATACATTTTAAAATGTCTGAAAGCCTTAATAAATACCATTTAATACGTCAAACTCAACCATTTCTGGATGTCTTGGGTGACCATTTACAGAACAAACGGATCCATCTACCACAATGTGATGGTGATCTTCCCACTTCCTCCGTGCTCCCTTTGTCCTTCTTCCTGTTTCTTTTCCCTCCAGAGCTTTCCCTCGGGGCAGACACTGCCCTTCTCATCTCACAACAGGCGTCCTGAAGAGTGAGCCTACCTGTGATACTGTTCACCTAACTGGCCTGTGTGTTGTTTGGCTGAGAGTTGAACTTTACATGTCTTTGAAACACTCTTTAAAAAGGTTTTCCTCTGTAGTCAGCACAGATTTGTCTTGTTTGATTACAGAGGAGACACTCCTCACATGTGCGTGCATGTCTCTGTTTCCAGTAACATTGCCTGAGCAGGTGGTGAGGAAATGGACTTAGGATGAACCAACGGACCACGGTGGCAGACCAGCTTACATGGAAATGACACCGCCCCAAGGCAAACACTGTTCCTTACACTCACATGCTTGTGACTTCCAGGAAATAAATACTAAGCTTTCTTTTCAAAGTCTACAGAAAGAGCAACAGAAACCCAGCGCCCTTACAGAGGGACATGCTCGCTCCCTTCTGCGTGTCGGGAGGGTGCTGCTGAGACCTGGGCACATGAGGTGCCTGCTGTCCCCTCACGGCCACTTCCTGGCGTGACGAAAACAAACCACAGTCAGGCAGCTCTTGGAGACAAAGACACATTGCAGTACGGAAGGGTGAGAGAAACAGCGCCTGACACTTGCCCGAGGGAAACCCAACGGTTCCCGATATGACACAGCCCCCACTGAACCCTGCACCCCTCTACTGTGAGGCTGCCGCATGCACAACTGTGCCCCAGGCCCGCCCAGGCGGACTACGCCCTGGTGGAGCCAGGGCACTTCTGTGCAGCGGTGAGATGCATACAGGAGGGGACATCCTCATCATGCTGGGACACACTGGAGCTGACAGGGTTCCGATTTAAAATACCTTTAACATTCACAGAAGCAGTCCAAATTATTATTTTGCCCCAACGATCTGCAAAACCAAGGTAAGCTAAATTTGGCTATCCCAATTCAGTATTTGGCACCGTATTGTGGCTGAATTTCTTCAAGGCAAAAACACCAGAAAATTGCAATGACAAAATGATACAAAGAAAAGCAGAATAGCAAAGTTTCTATCTAAAACTAATATTGTTCAAGTATAAACTATCAACACTGCTGTACTTTTAACATCCTTTGCTGTTTATAAACAGCCCAAAAGATAATTGTTAGAGGAAAACATCACATGAAAAGAGCTGATAACTACAAGGCCAACCAGAATACCTAGTGCATAAGAATGACATTTAATTAATGGATTCACCTTCCTTTCTAGTCATGCACCCTAGCTAGAACTGACAAAAAATGAAAGAAAACCCTGCTTGACGGAAGGCAAAGTAAATCTAACAAGTCACAGTGTCCGTGAAAGTAGAAGTAGCAATGCCCGCTACGGAACACAAGAGAACGAGCATGTGGATCTGCGCTGAATTACGCGAGACTTTTCTAGAGAAAGGTTAGCATTAAGCTGGATCCAAAAGAAAGAGATCCAGATGCTGGGGCAGGAAGCACAAGCCACCCAAAGACACCATGCAAACAAGACAAGATCACATGAATATGGAAAGCAAGCAGTAACAAAACCCGGCTGCAACACCATGGGAACTACAAAAGCCCTTTGGCCAGCTACGCCGCTCTCACATGCCTGCATGTGTGTGTCTAAGCGCACTGGGGCGGTGATGCATGGGACACAACAGACGCATCCTACACAACCAGGCCAGGAGACGATGATGACACAAATTAAGAACATGCCATGTATGCAGGCACAATATAGATCAAAGAAGCAATTTATCTACTAAGACGGGATTATCTCAAAGTAGGGGGACAATGGTAATACCTTACCAATATATGTTAAAAATCATACACACACACATATTTGGAAGGCCACACAAAACTCTGAAAACTATGGTTATCTCAGAAAGCAGAATAATGGCTGAGGAACAGGGTAGGGCAGGGATTGGCAAACTGAAGCTCGAGTCATATAGAGTTTCAGTACGTACATGTGGCTCTGAAGTATAATTGGAAAGAATTTAAAGTATATGATTCAGGTCATTGTGATTTCATTTGCTTGCAAAAACAGATATATGGCTCTTTAATAATTTTTAAATTGCTGTGAGGGACACGATTGGCTCTTCCGTCATAAGTTTCCAAACCCCTGGGTAGTAGAAAAACTTCCGTTGCATATCTTTTAACCTTTGAATTTTGAACCACGTGTATGTATTCTGCCCATTTAAAAATAAACGTGAAGCTCTCTTATTA
>NW_022107947.1:1604364-1619593 GCF_000313985.2 Echinops telfairi | reverse complement strand
TAACAGACATATTCAAACCAACTGTACTTGCACAGAGGCTGAGTATGAATAAGGCCCTTAGCCAGCATACCTCCCAGAGTGAGAGCTGTAAGAAAGCCCCACCTCCCTGCCTCATCTGGACACTGTCCAATAATCTTGTACAGTGACCAGGCTTTATCCTTAATACGAGCTCCAGATCCAAGTCCACCCCAGAGAAAACATAGTCACTGGAGACACTGGAGTCCCTGGAGACAGTCTCAGTTAGGTGCAAACTAGACACAAAGGCATCCTAAATTCACTAACAAAATAGAAGAGCTCAGTGCATCAGGAATCCTCCCCCCACCCCACCCCCGGCTCCATGGCAAGTTCCTCATTTGGGTTACCTTTTCTAAACGGTCTGTTGCTTCACGAGTAGGAATACTAACCACATGTAAAACTAACCAACTAAAATCTAAATCATACTCACCTGAGCTATAGAAACAAAACTAGGCAGAGCTGTGCATCTATTTAGATGAAAAGTAGCATTCTATGGAATAAACCCATCATAAGCTTTCTAATCTCCCAATAAACAGTGAGGGAACCTGGTCACAGTGATCATTAAGGAGAACAGTACAAAGTCGGTGCGTGGATCTCCTGTGAACAATTACTGTTAACACATCTACTATAAGCCAACTCCCCAAAGATGCGAGTCCTAATTCTGGTCGTAACATCTGTTAGGTGCGTGTGATTGAACACGCTGCTTCCCTTCTGTGTGTTCTTCAGAAGGGGTCTAATGCTTCTGCAGCTTAACTAAAAGTTTGTTGTTGTTTTTCATGACAATCAGGTATAAACTGATATTAGGAATATTGTATTAAATCCAAGAATTAATTCTGAAAGAACCAAGGAAATGCTGTCTAGTCAGTTTTCTTCTACAAAACACCCTGCTCTCTGTAGACCATTTCTAACATGAATTACTTATACTGACGTGTCTGTTTACTCAGATACAGTGAGTTTCTGCTCTTCTCAAGCAAACAAACCAGCATAGATTATTTAGCATAGGAGCTCATGAAAATGGCTGCAGCAACAATAAAAAGACCAACACTAAATATGCTTAAATATCCCTCATTAAAGTAATACTCACCTAAAATTCGGCATAATCTTCCAGACAACATAGAATAAGGACTCTGGGCTAAATGCAGTCTGGCTGCCTTGCCAAAGAGCACAGAGAGTCTTTCTAAACTCCTCCACCAAAGACCTGGAAGACAGGAAGGGCGGGTGGAGGTCAGGCATGAATGAAGGAGAGGCTGCAGTGTCAATCCACAACGTGCAGGCGCAGAGCAGATCAATCAAAAGAGTGGGTCTTTTCTGAACTAAGTCTGATGGTTAAGTGACATCTCACAAACCTATATAAATAGCACTAACTGCTCATAAAACGAGTTCTTTAGTCCTATGAATTTTGAGGGTGCCAAGTATTTCTATACTTGTACCCTCTGAATTAAAAAAAAATTTTTCCCAATAAAGCAGTGGTTAAGACACAAGGCAAATTATTTAAGAATGGAGATTTCACCATGAACAAGTTGAATAATTTAACACGTTTTTCCCCAGAAACTCTTTGAAAGTTTCTTTTGTGTCTCAACCCTCCCTAGGGAGTTGGTGCAGGCCTCAGACTGTGACCACCTCGGCCTCACGAAGTCTGCCTGGTCGCACACTCCAGCAGGCTCAACGCCACAGCTCGGACAGCTTCCCCATGACCACTTTTATTCCGGTTTCTCCAGTGTCCAGTAGGGCTCTTCTTCTGAATGACCTCTTGTCACTCCAAACCCAACGGGTACTAACTACTTGAGTACCCACTCTCTGTCGCTGCCCACCACCCTCTTTGTACTGCCCCTGGTGGCCATTCTCCTCTCCTTTCACAGGAATACAGCTTCCATTGCCTCTGCGGGGCGAATGACCTCCGGGAGAGAGAGCTGAGTGTGTCCAACAGTGCCTGAAGATTTCCTTGATGGACGAAAGCCCTTCTCGTTGCTCTCGTCCTCCTTCCTCCCTGGCGGCCAGGAGGACGACCTGGTAGGAGAGCACCACACTACCTGGGAGCATAGGGCTAAGAACTCCAACCTGGGGTGGTGGAACAGAAAGCTGGAAAGAGTCTAAAGACTTGGTGAAACCACCCTAGACAGATGACCTCCAAGTTTCATATGAAAGAATAAATCACTGTTAATTTGGGTTTTCTACACAAGTAGCTAAAGGGATACTCTTCCTCAAGTTCAATGGCCCACGTCGAGCAATAAAACCATCATACTCTTGGATGCCTAATGATAACCCAGAGAATCTCACTGTCTTTCTTCCTTTTTACCACTTGTTATCCAATATGTCCCTGAGACACCAGGGTTTTGACTAGCCAGGTCTGGAATCTACTTCCTGTGTTTGGGGGATTCCCCACTGTACACATCTTGGTGAGTCAGGACCCACCTCGCACTGTGGAAGCTGAGAAGTTAGACAGCTTTCCTTGTCGCCAGGACACACTACATGTCCTGGACTCTGCCCATCTGAAGCAAGAAGCAGTGGCACAAGGAAACAGGGACAGTCTGAGTCCTGTCAGGTGGCAGTGGTGGCACCAGCTTCTGTCACTGTGGTGCTGGCGGCCTACACCCCAGCCCAGGTCTTCTGCCATCCAGCGGCAGTTAGCTCATCAACAGCCCTTCAACGGATTCCTTCTCTTCCTAAAGTGGCCCAGAGGCACGTACTGCAGCATAAAACGTAATCCTGAGTGACCTTCCTACCAGAGTGCTACTGATTCTTCCCGGGACTTCTGTACCCGAGACGTTTTATTCTCAAGCTCAGTGCTTGCCTCTCCAATGAAGACTGTGGTGCATGGCCTCCCTGAACACAGGCACTTCTAGGTTCCTCTCATGTGCTACTTCCAGGGAGGCCATGCCACCCCTGCTCCCCCACATTTGGGCTCTGTTCCTACTGCCCATGACTCCTCAGCCACCCAGGCAGGACAGTGTCAGGTTAACAGACACCTGTTCAGTGTGGGGGAGTGCAGGCGAGCATTAGCTACGGATCCGTCAGTCTTGCTGTCAGTACTGTTACGGAGAAAACGCCCCCTCAGAGTCATGGCCCAGGATAGAACTTTGGAACCTGAACTAAGTCTGACTACACAGAATTTGAATACAGAGCTGCCCCGGAATAATCACTGACCCACTTCCCCCCTCTTCATCGTAACTAAAAATTAACTGCTTTGCCTTGAAATTAAATTGCCCGCTACAAATATATTTTTTATCCAAGACAAATTTACCTACAGAATGTCACATTGACTAATGGGTAGAACTGTACTTCTTTCATACACAGATGTTATCATTTTCAGGATACCCCAATTTGAAAAGCCACAGTAAGTAGAATGCTCAGTATAATAATTCCAGTACCCACTAGATGCTTCAGCACAATCTTTAGGGAAAAATTAAATTTTTATTTGTGCTATGCAACGAAAGCCGCCTGCACGAGTCCTTTGTCTTGCAGCTCAAAGCCAGAAAGAGCCCACTCGCATAACTCACACGTTGTCATCCCCTTGGCTCCTGGTGTGATATGTCCGCCTTCCTGCTGTTTTCCCGTTCCTTAGCTCCACAGCAGGCAGTTCTTTGAAATAACAGCAAAACTGCTCAATGTTACTATTTAAAAGGGAAAGGAAGAAAATTATGTGATAAAGAATTTAATAGGGCTGTGAAGAAAGTTCTAGAAAGTCTACAGATAAGAGTTCGAAAATGTAATCATTCAATTGTCTCATTTAAATTGCATTCAGTGAAATCTCTTGTCTTACTCTTCCTCATTAGCTCCAAGACAAATACTGTAGACAGATGGCCAAACTTTTACTCTAAAAAAAATTCAAACCCCGCCCCCTCAAAGTGCTTATTTCTAGGTATTCAATATTTCCTTAGGAAAGAGACCATGGAACTAAACATATCACTTAGATATACTATACAGTCACGAAGAGCCCAGGTGGCCCTGTGGGTTAGGCAATGGACTGCTAACTACAAGATCAGAGGTTCAAACCCACCAGCTGCTCTATAGGTGAAAGAGACTGTCTGCTCCCATAAATACTTAGTTTTGGAAATCCTATGCAGGGTCATATGAGTGGGGATTGAATCAAAGGCAGTAACAGAAATGAGAATTCTTCTTTGAATGAAAATGCACAAGCTGAACAGCAGTGTCTTTCATGGAGAGATCAAATAAGGCACCTGTGCCTCTTAGCCAGGTGACTAATCCTACCGTCATTTACTCTGGCCTTTAAAACCTTGTTAAAATCTAAAAATGACATAACTTTAAAAATAATTTCTTCTTACGTCAACCTTGATGTTTAGATCTTTAGAATGAAAAAAAAAAAAATACTAAAGGAAACCTGTGAGCCTTGGCTAATGATTGAGGTAGGCTCTCTGGACAGGGGCTCCGGAAGCCCCAAAGCTGGCAAACTACAGCTCACAGGCCAAATCCAGACTTCAACCCGTTTTTGTACAGCCTGTTGTTTGTACTTGGGCAATCAGCTCAGATGGCGCTTTACATTTTTAAAAGCAATTTTTTTAAAAATGAAAGAAAATATGTGACAGACTGTATGCAGTCTACGATGACTAAAATAATTTACTCTGGCCTTTTACAGAACATTTCCTGACCCCCTGCTTTAGCCTAATCAAAACGAGAAAATACTAATAACAGTGGCTAACTTTTACTGCTAGGCTCTACACATTTTATACCAATGGTGTTATATATTTCTCCCAATTGTCCTATGAGGTAGGAAGTATCACTCCCATTCTTACTGATTAGGAAACAAGGAAATAAGGCAACCTGCCCTGCCAGCCTCAGGGCAGGAATAAATGGCAGAGCCAGGATCCAAACTCAGGCCCTTTGTTCTTGACCATGCCATAAGGAACAAAAACCAGACACTTAAGCTACAGTACCTGAGTGACTGAAGAATGGCATTCATAAAACATGTGTTCCCCAAGTTCCGGAGGCCAGTGGCACAGATGGCAGTGGTGCTGCCCTGTAGAGGGGACAGGGAGAGCGGTCATTAGCAGCACCAGGTGAAGGCCAAGTATTTCTATTCAAAGTCTAGCAACCGGACAATTTGGAATCGGTCCTTTTCCGTGCAATGACTACCTCATATATAAACTCTTTCTCTTCTCTATGTTAGTGATGAGATAGTTTTAGGAGGCTGCTCTCAATTCTTGGCTTACTCTTAATGGGAGTAGCATGGAGTTTATGAAGAAATCTGCATTAATAAAGACTAAAAAGTACCTACTGCAAAAACAAACAAGCAAACAACACAGACAAGTCCTTTAAAAAAAAAGCAACATCTAACACTAAATGCCTTTTAACCCTCCATTAAAACTACTAGAAGTTGAAAATATCTAAACACATATGCTCCCAAGTATTTATGTCCCTAAACATTTAACTCTAAGTCATGCATTAATGATCAATCCATGCTTTCCCAGCAAAACACATACACCTTGGAAAAGTATCTGAACTTCTCATAACAACCAAGGCTTGGTTTTCCGGTTAGCTCTATAAATGTACTATGTAATCTGAGTGCCACACGAAGAGATGAATTGACACCCCTCCCCCATCCCAGAGCACATGTGCCCATTCATTATTCAGGTAACTACAAGAACACTCTAGCTCAAAACAAAACAAAAAAAAAAAGAACACTCTAGCTCTTTCACAAAATCGTAACATGTCAGTTAAGTGCATGTCCAAACATAGTTAGCATGCCAGGAGAGGGATAGTTGCAGGGTAAAACACAGGTTCATCTGAGCATACTTAGCGATCTTTAAAACTGTGTTAATCTACTGATGACTGACACACCATTAAAACTGATGTAGATTACCAGAAAGCGGAGGTACATTCTATGCTGATAGTACATAAATGAAGTCCTAAGAAATAAAATTCACTAAAATTTCAGAACCACACAGCTTGCATTAACAATCTCTCACAGAAGGAAGCCAGGGTGTTTGAGTGTCTAGAGAGATGGAATCAGGGGAGACATGAGCAAGCACTCAGAGAGCACCGCCTTGTGTGGCAGAGCGGTGCGGGCATCTCCATAATGGGAACGAGGCCAGGACAGAGGCGCTCCCGGGGTTCTCACCTAAGAATCCTTAGTACAAGTGGCAACCATTGTAGAACATATGCTAAACTCAAGACCTCTACAAAAGTCCAGAAGGCAACATGGTATGTTAAGAGTTGTAATAAAACAGTGACTAGATCCCAACTAATGTATATTTGAATAAATTTTAATTACTTACATTTACTTTTAATAGTTTGCTGTTTAATGATGAGTTTTCCAATACTTTTCTTTTTCTATGCCTATCGGCTGTGAAAGCTGAGCTATTAAAACACAAACACACAAAACACAGAGATAGATGGTCAGAAAGACATTAATATATACATGCTACACAGCAGGTTAAGGAATGAACTTCAGATGCCCTAATGGTCTAGGGCATGGGGCCCTGCCTGGCTGCTCTGTCAACCATGAAGGGGCACATTAGGCCCACAGGGCCCCACAAATAATTCAAAGTCCTGGAGGATGCCACTACTTGGAAATCCCACTGCTTTCTGTGTGGTTGTCCACAGCTCCTCCAGCAGGGGTGGGACCCTGGCTGGAAGGTGCCACCACCAGGTGCTTCCCAGCAATGCTAGTCAGCCAGGTGGAGTCCATGAGACACTCCCTCTGCACCACCACTCTATCTGCCTAACCAGACCCTGGTCTGACAGACAGAATATTCTAAGATTGAGCATTAAGTCTCAAATCACGTGTTACTTTGTTCTTCATTTTGATGTCAGTCCATGGTTGGCCAGATTTTCTATGCCTGGCTCACTGATTAAACAGATTTTTTTTTCAGTTGATGAAAGAAACTGTATTTTCTTAAAACGTAAAATAACTGAAACACCTTGGATTTAAGTTTTGTTCTGTTGCTTGTCATCTTTGACACTTGTTCAAAGTGGCTTTCCTTCTTTTAGTCTGAACGCAGCAGCCTGAGTTCTAACCAGGAACGGACGCAGGGGCAGATACAGAGACCCAAAATACCTACTTGGTCTGCAATTGCTCACAGATAACTGTGAAGCAGGAGATTCCTGTGGTGACTTATACAACACCAGTGTGGCCACTCTTATCTTACTCACCTGATTCTTCATTAGAAAAATGGTCATCTTCAAGCAGAATATGTTTTCTGCCATTTACATTTTTTAAAGGAAAGACTACCATCTCAATCCCAAGGAAGCTAATCAAAACTAAGCCAAAGGTAAAAGGGCATTCGAGAATGTGCTCGTGTTACGTAACTTTCAGATCTTCCCTTTCCTGAGCACTTCATCTGGCTAAAGATGCCACAGACAGCTCGCTTCCATGCTCATCCCACTGAGAACGGGACTGTACAGGTTATGTCCTTTGTTAAAATATTACCAGCATTTAATCTATGGTGAAAGTCACAGCTTAAAAACTATTGATTGCCTTTGAGTTTTACTTAACCTTAGATATTCCCCAAATTATCTAGAACAGCACTGTCCCTGGAATGTTCCCCAGGGACACAAATGCTTTCTCACCTGGTGGTCTGACACAGTAGCCTCCAGCCACACCTGGCTGCCCAGTAGGGTGACTAAGGAGTGGAATGCTTTATTTTATTTAGGTTGCACCAATTTAAGTAGTTACATATGGCTACTTCCATTAGAATAGGTCTAGAGAGAGAAGACTACCACCACTCTGGGAAAACACTGCAAGAAAAATAGAAAAGCCTGTATTTCAAAGTCAGGTGCTTTATTTATAGAGCTCAAAATTGAAAGTTAACTGTAGGATACACACATATATTATGTATTTGTGCGTGTGTTCTATCTCTCTCTACCTATATCATCTATATCTATAGCTATAATCTTATGATTCACCTTCTCCCCTCACTGAATTTGTGAAGAGGCAACTTACCTCAGCAACGAGTGAAGAAATGACTAACTTAGCACAGCACTGTGTGGAATCTGGTCTCCTCTTACCCTTGGGTTGCCGATACTCTGAGACACATGTACCCACAGCTCTAAGTCATATATCTCACTTGGATATTTTGGGAAGCAAAAAAATGACGTTTCCTTTCCATTAGCCTGACACTAATGATGGGAAAGAACTGGCAGTCTTAGAAGTTTGTGTATTTAATCATGAATATATCTTTTAGATTATTTCCTCTGATACATAATTTTAAAGTGACCCTTTAAAGAGTGGAAAAGGCATTCTAATAAATTTTACGCAAAGTGTTTCTTCGATGGAGAAAGGTGTTGGAAAATGGTGTCGATCCAGAATTTCTGTGCTAATGATGATTTGCTATAGAATACCCTATGCAGCAATAGCTGAAATGAATGAAATCAATAAAATTTGCTATTACATGATTAATAGTTCCTTAAGCACTGGTGGTACAGTGGGTGACATGTCAGGCAGCTAACTGCAAGATGAGCAGTTCAAATCCACCACTGCTCTGCTGGGGAAAGATGTGGCTGTTGGTTTCCACAGGGTGACTACGCGTTGGAACCAACTCCACAGCAATGGGTTAAACTAGATTCTATCATCATCTATTAAGTGAGCTATGGCTCCATCTTCTGTAGCATCAAAGGCTATTTGGGTGTCTATTTACTGCTTGGTTTTTTAAATCAGTGGATCTTACCTAAATAATTTGGCTAAAGTAAGAAAAGTCTATTCACATAATTTCTTGTTGATGACAAAGCATTTCATAGCTCTTTTGTAACTTGAAGCTATATATTGCCCCATCCTAAGAAAAAGAACTAGAATGCTACAATATCATATAAATGCAGAGTGGACAACAGTATGACCAGTAAGCCCAATTTTCCTCTAAAGTAATGCTCAGTGTTTCTAAGCAGACCTCAGAGGACACTTGGCATGGGTTTTCTCCTGTCAAAGGTAACTCTGTAATGGCTTTACCTGTTTTCTGTTCTTTCCTTGTACCTAGCACTTCCCTCACAAATTGAGTACCTTGTACGTTGGAGGGCAATAGCGAAAAAACTCTTGGGCACCTGGATCTAATTTATGACAAGTATTAAATTAAGTAAATGCAGAGCTGTGCCCATTAACTGTGGATTTAGTTTCAAATATCTAAAACCAAGGCGTACTTTATCAAATTTTTTGACCCCACTGAAAAGATGATGTGTGGAACATCCATCACTATCACAATTGTAAAATAGTGCAGTCCCTCTGAAAAACAGCGTTCAGGAGGTGCCTTAGACAGCTGGGCGTAGAATTCCCACCTGAACCAGCCCTTAGTATACACCCAAAGAAATGAGAGCAGGAACACAGCGAGACACGTCTACATCCACGGTCATTACAGTGTATTACTGCCATAAGAGAAAGAAAGTACTGATACAGGCCTCTTCGTGGACCAATCTTAAAAAAACATTACACTGAGTGAAGTCAACAAGAGGACAAATATCGTACAGTTCCACTTATGTAAAATATCTAAAATACAAAAGTATAGAGGGACCAGAGTTTATTAGTGGCTGCCAGGAACAAAGGAGCTTCACCCAGCTTCAGTGAAGGGTTGTGCTGGCTGCCCAGTAGAATGACAGTAGTTAACTCCATTGAAATGTACATGTAACAAATGTTGAAGTGGTAAATGTTCTGCTAAAAACATTTATACCACAATCAAAGCAAATCAAAACAAAAACCTGGATAAAGTGAAAGGTGGGGAGGGAAGTATCAATGTTTGGCAAGCAGGCAATACACGACCAATGCACTCAATGGAAAAAAAACGGCAACATAATGATGTAAGCATTGAAATCACAAACAAAACCCCAACCCCCATCTCATTATTTCTCCAAGGCCCAGCACTCACTTTTCCAAGTTCTGAAAGTGTTCTCTGAGTTTCTGTACCAGTCCCAGCTTGGTGTCATTAACCACGAAGTCATCACAGCGATAACTGCAAGGAAAATACTTATCACCGTGTGTAGAGAGCGGGAAACCACATCATGAAGTCAGAGAGCCCCTGGGGGCCAAATGACCTGCTGGCTCTGCAGGCAGTGGCTGTTGGTGGGAAGTTTAAAGAGGACTTGGAGTCCACAATGGAATGCTTTTTGAGTCTTTCAAAATTCGTGTAGGCATTGAAAACTAGCTATTTTTCATAATTTTATTCAAAATTTCTCCTTCAAAAATCAAATAAGCTGTTACATGTGTTGCCATTCTTTTCGGTGCTGCATAATGCATGAAAAATGAAACTAAAAGCAGCAATTTATGCAACATGAAACCCAAAGCGTTAAGATGATAATTCCCAATAGAAACTGGTGAGAATTTGGGGAGGTGGAGAAAATTCAATGAAAAACAAAGAAAGGTAATTAATATTCTGCAAGGCTTCGTACCACTAACAATTTGTAGTGATACTGCATGGGAAAGCCGGACGGCTAATAAGAAAGAACAAAGAAGGAATGTCTTTCCCTCTGGCGTTGGGAAGAAGACTGAGTATATCAGGTTTATTCATGAACAAATCTGTCTGAGGCACCAGGGCGGCAAACACTGTCCCGGGTACTTCGGGCATGCGATCAAGAAGGGTCACTCTCTGCAGCGGGACATCATTCTTGGTAAAGTGGAGAGTCAGCCAAAAAGAGGAAGACCCTCAAAAAGATGAACCGACCCCATAGATGCGACAATGGACTAAAACAGAGCAACAGTCGTACACAGGGCAGCTTTGAGTTTGAACTGTCTGGAGGGCACTAATGACAAGGGGAATATTGGAATTTTTAAAAAGAAAAGGGAAAAAAGCCGTAAACATTAACTATAATTAAAACACATTGAATTGAGATGAGTTGGGGAAAGCGAATCCTTTCCCTCTGAGAGACTAAAACAAAAGTAGAAAATTGACGTCAAGTTCCTTGAAGAAAGAGATTTAAATTTAAAAAAACCTTGAAAAAGCCTGATACTGTAGATATGTGTTTTAGCAAGTCAATAAGCAATTAAGATAAGGAATCACACATAATAAATTTTAACTTGTACATCAGCATCCGGGGATAAGGCCAATTTTAACAAAACAACTTAGGAGTCAGCACCAAGATATTTTCAGAATGTAGTTCTGTTTAAAACCACTTAATATAGCTACAGCAGAATAATGAAAATAACACTGTCTGTCTGAGAAAACAGTATTTTGATAGTACAACAATTAGTAAAAATTAGGTAATCTCTAGCAGAATCCAAAGCACTTCTTACATATCTGAAACCACCTGTAATAAAATGAGGCATTTGGGGAAAATGTTTAAAACAAACAAATACACACACAAAAAAAACCTGTATATCTTACAGAATTCAAAAATTTTAGTGAATGACTTAAAAAATGTATTTACAATGTTATATTTAACAAACACCCACTCCAATTCATTAACCTCAATCAAAATTTCTCTACATACTCTCTGCAATCTCAAGGTCAGTCTCTTAACATTTCTACAAAGAACAAAAGTAATCTTTCAAATGCTGGGCAGTTGGTCGATGATTCAAACATGAGTAGTAATCGCAAGAAAATACATGATCAATTTTATGACGAATACATAAAGGAATTAAGTTGGTGAAAAAGCTTAATTCTTTGTATCCTCTCGTCTCAGCATAAATGTTAATTAATCTGGGCTCCTCCAATTTCACTGAAGAGATGGCTGTGTTGCCATGGTTCTCCCTGCCTGTGTTTTCGTTTTATGCATGTAGTTCCTATAAACCAGTACTAAGTGTTCAGCACTAAAACAACTCCAAATGCTAATGTTCATCTGAGACATGTAACCTCAGAGCAAATTAAGACTACCTCTTCGTGTACATACAGAATGCCACTATTTCTAATTGAAAAAAATGATCACTCAGCCTACCCCCCCACACACCCGCCAAAAGTGGTTGCTTTATATACAAAAACAAATCATTTCAAATAGTCAAAGAATTGGCTTGCTTATTAAAATAATTATTTTTGCATGTCCTGGGTTCAGCCTGGGATATAAAATCACATTTGTTACAGCCACGTAGATTTCTAGTCTTCCTCCAGCCTCTGCTAATCTGGCTCAGTTGGGTCTAGTCATTCCTGCCTCTGAACTTGACTGCTCCCTTTACTACAGTACATAAGCTGCTCTGGTCTAGAGCAGCGCTAATGTGGCTGGTACAACTAAGTAAGTGGATTTCGTTTTTAAATTAATATAAATTTTCACTCAATAACAGAGCATTATAAAACATCTCCCACAGAACACAATGATATTGTTTAGATTAAAACTAATATTTGAGGGAGCTTCAAAAAGTTCATGGAAAAGTTCCATTTTTTAAAGTTTATTTGTTAACCAAATTTATGAGACCTCGTTGTACTTCACTTTTCTCATTGCCTCCTGAAAAATGTTGTGTGTGTACTGGGCCAATGGGTCCTTTCTAGTATTACATGTAATATACCATCAATCTCATTCAGGTCAATAGACTGATTCAGTTCAAATGATTTTGTTCTGCAACAATAAAACACTGTCACAGGCTCATTTTAAATATTCCATGCAGATAGCTTCAGCTACAGTGCTATCCAGGTAAACCAGAATTGGTAATTAATACATTACTAGCATGGTGGGGAGGGGGGGGGTGAACTTCCAAATTAAAGCATACTACTGAGACAGACTAAAATAGAGATACTGTAAAGACTCTAAGATGGTTATTTTAACAGAGAATGGCAATTACAGTTTGTTGGAGGAGAGCAAACTGGAAAAGCTATTAGCGTAAAAGAAAGAAATCGTGGCTGCTATTAAGAGGCATTTTCAGCAAATGCATGTTGTGCGTGCAAGAGTGTGTTCATGCAGGCAAGCACACAGAGGAAGACTGCGCTTTGCAGGATTCTGAGGCTGTGACCTTTCAGAAGCAGATCGCCAGGTACTATTGAGTCGGTTCAAACCACCCACCTCCCAGGAGTCGGTACTTAAATATGAACAACTGCAGCACCCAGAGACTCCAGAGCAAACACACATTAATGTAACAGAAGCTACAGCCAGACAAACACAACTGATGACATTAGTCACGACAGTAGACTGAAATGGATAACAAAAAACAAACTCATCTTACAAAAATTTTTAAAAATGTGTGAGCTTGTGACTTTGGCCAGCTTATATTATTGCACTGGGTGACCATTTTCAGATTGAGAGATGAAAAAAATAAGACTCACAGTCAAACAAACCTTGTTTTTAAATTAGGAAGTAAAGATTTGAAAGAGTATTTCACAAAAAGTGAAAGATGTGAGTACTAAACCTTTCTAACGATATCACAGAGCAATTAATTCAAAATTTGGAAAATTGTTAGTACTTTAATTTTTAGTTTTAGCTAAGTTTTACAATATTAGAGACACCAACTAATTAATACTTCAAGTACATTTTCTCAAATAACTTCCAAATTTGACAGCAAAAAATATCTATTTGTCACCTTAAGAAACCATATACTTCATATTTTAGGTATTTTTATACTATTACTTAGAGCTAGAAATGAAATCTTGATGAAGGCAAATAATGAGTCAGCTATGTCAAAGTAAAAGTATTATATTAATGAATTGGAATCATTTCCCTAATTTGATCCACTGTGTGGTACATATTAAAAATATTTGTGCTCATCATGATCCCAATTCTACCTTACAAATCCGGCTAGACCAGAGGGTCTACACTGGTACAGAGAAGAGCTGGAAACACTGGGGACCCAGGACAGACAAACCCCTCAAGACCAATAATGAGAGTAGCAATACCAGCAGAGTAAGGGGAAGGTGGTGGGGAGAAAAGGGGAACAGATCACAACAATCTACATATAAGCCCCTCCTGGGGGACAGACAACAGAAAAGTGGGTGAAGGGAGACATCGGTCGGTGTAAGACATGAAAAAATAATAGTAATTTATCAGGGGTTTGTGAGGGAGGTAGGTTGGATTAAAAAAAAAAGAGGAGCTGATACCAGTGTTCAAGTAGAAATAAAATGTTTTGAAAATGCTGATGGCACCAAATGTACAAATGTGCTTGATACAATGGATAAATGTATGTATTTTGATAAGAGCTGTATGAGCCTCCAATAAAATGATTGAAAAAAAGAAAGAAAAAAGAATTTGTGCTCCATTTTTTGGAAGTAGACTATCATGGATACAGTTATTTAAGATACAGTTAATTAAAATACAGTTATTTAAAAGGGTTCACCATATGCGTAAAGCTACAAGTGATCACTGATTTATAAGATTGTTAAAATAAATGTAAGAAAATGAATTTAACAATCTTGTGTTCTTTGCCAATGCTCATTGCTGGAGACACGGAAAGTATCAAAAATTTACTGTACTTCTAGCTCCAATTCAGGATTTTCTTCAAACAAAAGGAAGAGCTGCCGATATTTAACATTAAAAAAGTAAAACACGACCCATAGCACTACGGGGACAACACTGGAGATACAGTGTGGGAATTGTACCTGATCTGTCTCCATCACACTGAGGCGAAACAGTAAGGGCATGCAACAGAGCAGCCAGGGAAGCAAAGCAATAAAGTTCCTGGGGAAAACCAAAAACAGTCTTTCGGCCCAGGGCATGGCACTCCATCACACTCAACCGGAAAACATCCCTAATGGTCAACAAACAGACCGGGAACTATTTATAGGCTTTTCTGTCATTCATTTGTTGTTGTTTTGTGCTTATTATTGTCTCTACAAGTCTATCTAGATAAGTAGGTCGTATAAACAATCTGGATGAGAAAACAACAGGACCAGTGGTTGGAGGGGGGGTGGGACACACAGGAGAGAGGGGAGCAAGGAAAAGGAAGGGGGTGTCAACAAACCCAGAGACAAGGGGACAACAAGTGATCTACAATCGATGGCTAGGAAAGTATAGGATGCCTGGTGAGGCTTGATCAAAGGCAATGTAGTCGAGAGGAAATACTGAAACCTGAATGAAGGCTGAATATGATAGAAGGACAAGAGGAAAATAAAAGGAAATAGAGGAAAAACCAATAGGCAAAGGACATTTATACAGGTAGAAATATAGGCATGTACATATGTAAGTTCATTTATATATATGATAGGGAAATAGATCTATGTACATCTATTTATAGGTTAAGTATTAAGGTAGCAGACAGACACTGGGCCTCTTTCTTCTCAAGTACTCCCTCAATGCAAGAACACTTTGTTCTAATAACCCAGCATTCTGCGATGCTCACCTTCTGAACAGGTCCACTGGAGACAAGATGGGTGCATAAACAAATGTGGTGAAGCAAGCTGATGGTGCCTGTCTATCAAAAGATATA
>NW_022107947.1:1599023-1601019 GCF_000313985.2 Echinops telfairi | reverse complement strand
TGTGAGATGGAGGAGGTCTTTGTGGATTAGTGTCAGACATATGGGTTAGGTTAAGCACTGGGTTGGGATGTTTTCTTGATGTGCACTTATCCTTTATATAAAACTCTCTCTTATACATATGAGTTTCTGTGGATTTGTTTCTCTAAAGTACCCAGACTAACACAGCAGGGTTCAGATAACTTAACTGGGTGCTTCAGTAAAAGATGAGGTTCAGAGTTCGGCCTTTCTTTATATAAATGAGAATTCGTGTCATAAACAAACAAACAAAAATCATGAACTATTGCCATTATATGATTAGCTTCTCACTACTAAATTGCTATTTCAACAAGTTCGAGTAAACATGAGCTCTACGTCTAATTATAATAGGATGATGATATCACCAGACAAGGAGAAAGGTTCATTTCTGTACCTACTGAAACAACTACTTAGAAACCATATAAGGCACCATGTTAGAGATATTAGTTATCATTGTGAGATGCCATCTGACTCAGAGGGACCCTAATATGTCAACAGAATAAAACACTGCCCAGTCCTTCAACATTCTCACCATCCTTCCTACAGATGAGCCCATTCAGGAAGTAAGGAATGAAAAGGCAAGGTAAGAGAGGGATTATCTCTGCCCCAGGATATAACACTCAGCACAAGCCCATTATCATCTCAAGGATAGACAGATTAGTCCGAAAACATTCCTGGAGCCAATTATGATCTTAAAGTAGTTTTACATTTCTTTAGCCAATATTTAAGAAACTCCTGATTAAATACATAGTATAGCACTAATAAACATACAGACATACCACTTTTAGGAACAGAAGATGTACAAATATTTTTCCTACCTAAAAGAATACACATCAAAAACAAAAAAAGAATACGCATCAAGTAGTAGGTAAATTTTCATAAGACAAACAAGTTTTTTATAATATTATATAATTAAGGATATAAACAAACCAAAGCTTATATTATTCATATTCTGTTTACTCAACAGTAAAAAATGAAAATTTTGCCAGGACAGTGGGGTGGAAAGGGGGAACCGATTACAGGGATCTGCATATAGCCTCCTCCCTGGGGGACGGACAACAGAAAGATGGGTGAGGGGAGACGTTGGACGGTGCAAGATATGACAAAAGAATCGTTTATAAATTATCTAGGGTTCATGAGGGAAGGGGGAGCGGGGAAGGAGGGAAAAAATGAGGAGCTGATACCAGGGGCTTAAGTGGAGAGGAAATGTTTTGAGAATGACGAGGGCAACGAATGTACAAATGTGCTTTACACAATTGATGTATGTGTGGATTGTGATAAGAGTTGTATGAACCCCTAATAAAAATGATTTTAAATAAGTGAAAATGTTATCATTTCTTATATTTTTAGATTTAGATTTTGTTTCTAACTTCTAGCATTTAACCAGACCTCACATAGCATCTATACGCAGACCAAGAGACAGTTACTCGAACAAAACAAGGGGAGACTTCATAGTTTAAAATCAGGAATGGAATGTGTCAGAGTTGTGTAACTTGAGAAGCTGGGCTATAAGAGGTTAAAATCAGGAAGGGAATGTGACAGAGTTGTGTAACTTGAGAAACTGGGCTATAAGAGGAACACTGCACAAGGAGGGAGACTCATTCATAATCTGAGATAGGCAGACTACACAAACTTTCTTGCTGAAATGGAAGGGAGTTTGAATCATTTACTAATAAAAAAGCAAAGAACAGTATGGAATACACATCAATATTAAACACATCCTCACAAGTAGACCAATAAACAGCACATGATGAATGGAGAAAAGATTGAAGATTCAAGGATTTCCTGTTATTTGGCTCCACAAACAACACCTATTGCAGTAGCAGTCATGAAATCAAACAGCAAAGCACTGGACAATTATGCTGCAAAAGAGCTCTTTAAAGTGTTAAAGGACATTTTACCAAAACTCACTGTCATCAAATTTCCAATTGTCTCATGGGCATTGCGAAAGCTGGGTCATGACTAAGGAAAACTTGAAGAA